>NW_016192313.1:0-3448 GCF_001687245.7 Rhagoletis zephyria | reverse complement strand
TTACTACTAGTTTGTATGTATGTACAAGCACACTGAAGCAGACTCGTTCACTCACAAACTTGAAGCGTTGGCTTAATGCTCTACTTCCTGCGGCTGATTGGCAAACTAGCTGGTTGGATAGATAGCTGATTTGGTGTTACGTTATTGCTTGAGATATTACCGCTGCTTAACGCACTCCCAGGAATAGTGCTGTAGTTTAAAAGACAATCTTAACTAATAATAAAATATACATAGTAAGTAGAGTGGAGTACTAAACCAACATTTTATTGACTTGTTTTCATAGAAATAGAAAAATATTAACAGGACATATCATTACTAGAAAAATACGTAGAACAGGCGTATAAAAAATTAATAAATGTGAAGTAAATACATATCGTCANGAATAGTGCTGTAGTTTAAAAGACAATCTTAACTAATAACAAAATATACATTTAGTTTATTAAGTAGAGTGGAGTACTTAACTAACATTTTATTGACTTGTTTTCATACAAATATGATTACTAGAAAAATACGTAGAACAGGCGTATAAAAAATTAATAAATGTGAAGTTAATACATATCGTCACCCGCATGTCAGCAGCATGCAAATTTATCAATTTTGAGTTATTAACCTTTGTGTGTTCTATGTTATACCAATACCCAGAATTCCATGCGTAAACGGAAACCACATATTTCAAAATGTCAACTACATGAGTCTCTTAAAAAAACTTTCAAGCTTGATATCCCAAAACATTTTTATTTACAAATTCATGCTTCTGGCATGCGGGGGAAGATATGAACTTATTATTTAAAAAACAGACTTCTCGGTTGCTCAGAAAAGCGATTAATCGTTTCTGCAATTATTTCGCATTGATTCTATAAAGCAAATTTTGTATGTATGCCTAAATGTCAAATTTATAAGAAATTAAACTGACAATTTATTAAATAACCCCCGAAATTCNGTATGTCAGCAGCATGCAAATTTATCAATTTTGAGTTATTAACCTTTGTGTGTTCTATGTTATACCAATACCCAGAATTCCATGCGTACACGGAAACCACATATTTCAAAATGTCAACTACATGAGTCTCTTAAAAAAAACTTTCAAGCTTGATATCCCAAAACATTTTTATTTACAAATTCATGCTTCTGGCATGCGGGGGAGGATATGTACTTGCCGATTTGTTTTACAAAAATTATTTAAAAAACAGACTTCTCGGTTGCTCAGAAAACCGATTAATCGTTACTGCAATTATTTCACATTGATTCTATAAAGCAAATTTTGTATGTATGCCTAAATGTAAAATTTATAAGAAATTAAACTGACAATTTATTAAATAACCCCCGAAATTCGGGTGAATTTAGTAAGGAGATACTTACTAATATTAAGAATTTAAATTTAAGTATACAATAAAACGTGATATTCATGATTTATTTGAAGAACTTTGTGAAAGACAACAATTAATCTTATATTGCTAGAGACCTGATAACCCAGGATAATTGTTAGGTAGCTAAAGAACCTTACTCTACTCAAAACTTCGTACAGTGGGCCGTGAGAAAACAGAAGAGAACAAAGAGATAGGCCCATAAAATTGTATACTTATCTGATCAAAACATCGAGCTGACCCGATTTAGCCTTGTCCGGTTGTCGGTATGCCCACCTGTCCGTCTGTTTGTATGCAATCTAGTCTCAGTTTTCGAGATATCCTACAGAAATTTGGTAAGTGAGTGTAGTTGTATAATGTATTATTCATTTGTCGGAACAGGAAAAATCGCACCACTAGAACATATAGCTCACATACAACTGATTGTTCAAATATGAGATTTTGCGTTATCCATTTATGCTGCTAGGAACATGAAATTTCGCGCTATTTTCACCCTTTGTCAACCGAATACGTACAGTGTACAAATTACAAAGATCGGGTCACTATAACCTATAGCCTCCTTACAACTGATTGTTTACATATGGAGTCTTACTATAAAACTCCATTATTTTGAAAGCTAAAACCGAGAAATTTCGTGAACTATTTTCTAAATAATCACAAAAACTCTACTGAGAAAATCTTCAAGATCGGTGCTGTATAAGCTTTTNAAGCTGACCCGATTTAGTCTTGTCCGGCTGTCGGTATGCCCACCTGTCCGTCTGTTTGTATGCAATCTAGTCTCAGTTTTCGAGATATCCTACTGAAATTTGGTAAGTGAGTGTAGTTGTATAATGTATTATTCATTTGTCGGAACAGGAAAAATCGCACCACTAGAACATATAGCACACATACAACTGATTGTTCAAATATGAGATTTTGCGTTATAACTCCTCCATTTATGCAGCTAGGAACATGAAATTTCGCGCTATTTTCACCCTTTGTCAACAGAATACGTACAGTGTATAAATTACAAAGATCGGGTCACTATAACCTATAGCCTCCTTACAACTGATTGTTTACATATGGAGTCTTACTTTAAAACTCCATTATTTTGAAAGCTAAAACCGAGAAATTTCCTGAACTATTTTCTAAATAATCACAAAAACTCTACTGAGAAAATCTTCAAGATCGGTGCTGTATACGCTTTTATCTCCTATACCACTGACAGTTCAGATACAAGTTTTTCGATATATTAATTTGATCTATAATTCAATCCAGTGACTGCGTCAGATCGCCCTAAGTAAGTCGTGCGTCTGAGCAATTATATATAGGTAGATGATTACCGTTAAGTCTACTTTCGCTAATTATGGAGCGCGGCCAAGTTTTTACCCATTTTTGGCGTGCTAAACGATCTTTAAATTGTGCAAGTTGTGCACGACAGGCTGAGTGCAATTGCAAGGCACATTTTACTACTGGGTAAAGAATTTTGCTTTCAGCGGCCTTTTCTTAGTACGGTATGCCTACATAGATGGTAAACTTCAAACCTGCCCCTAGGTAATGACGCCCATGGTGCTGCTGCAGTTGACATCGCTGCTACTGCTCCGGTTAGATAATGCCAGCCTTCAGTGCTGAGCAATCCGATTGAGTGGCAGTGGCTGAATGTTATTGATTTTGAGATTGTCAGCACTCATATCGCTACAAATTTATAATAAGTATGAAAAGGACTACGCATTTCCATTCATACACACACATATGTAGTAGATGTACACTCATGGGAAAACAAATTGGTGCGCAACATTTTTGTCCCCCTCAAAATACTAAACCATTTATTTATTATAAAGTGTTATTCTTTTTTCTAAGGAGCTTATTTAAATCAATTTGGTAGAAGGTAGTTAGTAAGAAGGAACAGAAGAAATAAAATTTAATGTAATTTTCAAACAGGTGGATGACTAAGTAGTATAGTAAATATGTGAAGGCCCCTTCATTTCGCACAGAAAAGATAATAATTCGATGTTGTAAAAAAATTAAAAAAAAAATCCACAAACTTTCGAACAAAATTTTTAATCAGAATTTTAAGAAAAAATTTCAGTATGCCGTTTTATAGC
>NW_016192311.1:267-3448 GCF_001687245.7 Rhagoletis zephyria | reverse complement strand
GACGACATCTTTGGTGGAGCTGATGATCCTGACACTTTAGAAATTGTTGCTAAAGAACTCATTAATCTATGCAGGGCGAACGGTTTTCCCCTTGCAAAGTGGCACTCGAACAATACATCAGTGCTTGAAAGTATATTCCAGTCTTCAAGCTCTTTGTCATTAATATCATTCCACGACTGCACTACCAAAATACTCGGATTAAATTGGAATCCTTCAACGGATAACTTCAACTTCACGTCACAATCGAGGAATTCAGGATCCAAAATCACAAAACAGCTCATAATGTCTGAAGTAGCTCAGATATTCGCTCCACTGGGATTCGTTTCTCCAACTACGGTGCGTGCCAAAATGCNTCTCAGATATTCGCTCCACTGGGATTCGTTTCTCCAACTACGGTGCATGCCAAAATGCTATTGCAGGAGCTCTGGTTGCACACCTTGGGTTGGGATGAGCAAGTTCCACAATAACTTGAAAAATAATGGCTAAACATTAGAGAAGATCTGCGATATCTAGACAAAGTATCACTTCCAAGATGGACATCCACATACCGACACTCATTATGTGAATTGCACGGATTCTCTGATGCATCTCAACTAGCCATGGCTGCAGCAATCTACATAAGAATACAATCGCCGTCCACAGGGCCCACAATCTCACTACTCTGCGCAAAAACTAAAGTAGCACCACTCAAGAAACTCACGATCCCGAGGCTAGAATTAAATGCTGCGCTAATTCTGGCCAAACTTCTACATTATGTTCGAGCTACACTTCATGTGAACATAGACTCTATTCATTTGTGGACGGACTCCTCAGTGGTACTTACGTGGATCAATTCTAACGCAGCCAGATGGAAAGACTTCGTAAGGAATCGAGTTCTTCAAAATCAAGATCTGGTGCCTGGCGAAAAATGGCATCATATTCCAAGTAAGGACAATCCAGCTGACTGCGCATCAAGAGGCATTAACACTTCACAATTAATCAACAATACTTTATGGTGGACGGGACCCACCTCGCTCTCTAAGTCAACGAAACATTGGCCAAAGCTACAACCTCTCCATGATCAGGCCTGCACCTTGGAAGCACAGCCTGGTCTATCATTCGTTGCAACGACTTCAACAAAACCACCTCAATGGGATCTCATTAGCAGGTACTCTAGCATATTTAGACTCCTAAGAATCACTGTTATTATCTTCAAAGCAACGTCAAGACTCAAAAGAGTACCAGATCCCTGCACATNCCGACTTCAATAAAACCACCTCAATGGGATCTCATTAGCAGGTACTCTAGCATATTTAGACTCCTAAGAATCACTGTTATTATATTCAAAGCAACGTCAAGACTCAAAAGAGTACCAGATCCCTGCACATCAATCACTCCTACTGACTTAGAAAGAGCAAGAAAATTCTGGGCAACGTCAACCCAAGCAGCATATTTCGCTCATGAGCTTAAGACACTGTCAGCAAATCAAAAACTTCCACATACTCATGTATTAAGCCGTCTAACCGCCTTCATCGATGAAGAAGCAATCTTAAGAGTTGGAGGACGACTTCATAACTCTCAGCTGGATCCTGAAAGCAAGCATCCTGCAATCTTGCCAAAAAACTCTCCATTTACCACTCTGGTAATAAGGCACGCTCATCTACAGACACTTCACGGTGGAGTGCAACTCACTCTATCAACAATCAGGCAGACATATTGGATAATTGGTGGAAGGTATCCAATAAAAACGCACATCCTATATTGTGTTGACTGTTCTCGACAAAGAGGAATCCGAGCACAACAATTAATGGGTCAGTTACCTCAAGCCAGATTCATTCCATCCAGACCCTTCTACAATACTGGAGTCGACTATGCCGGTCCAGTTACAGTATCCAATTGGCGTGGCCGAGTCGCCAAAACTCAAAAGGCCTGGATATGCGTGTTTGTATGCATGGTTTCATCAGCTGTTCATCTCGAGTTAGTCAGCGACTACTCCACAGACGGGTTCTTAGCAGCTTATCGTCGCTTTATCTCACGTCGCGGCAATTGCCATACACTCTTCTCGGACTGTGGAAAGAACTTCATTGGGGCAATAAAAGAGATTAAGAAACTCTTCACGCAATATACTGAAGAACATCAAGCCATCACAAACTTCATAGTGGAACATGGAACTCAGTGGTCTTTTAACCCTCCAGCAGCACCTCATATGGGTGGAAAATGGGAAGCGGTCGTGAAATCCGTAAAATACCACCTCTCAAGAACAATTAAGGACTTAATATTAACGTTTGAGGAGTATGCGACACTTCTAACGCAAATTGAAGCATTGCTTAATTCTCGCCNGGCGACACTTCTAGCGCAAATTGAAGCATTGCTTAATTCTCGCCCTCTGGAACCCCTAAGCGATGACCCAGATGATATTTCAGCACTCACACCTGGACACTTCTTAATTGGAAACGCAACAACAAAGATCTCAGCAATTCTGGACTCGGTGGTCACAATCATATCTTCAACGTGAACTGTCAATTTCGAAATGGTTTCACGCACGCAATGAGATCAAACCCGGGTCATTAGTGCTACTTACCGACGAACGATTCCCACCATCAAAATGGCCACTCGCTAGGGTGCAGACACTTCACCACGGATCCGATGGACTTGCTAGAAGAGCCACCATTAAAACTTCCACATCAACTCATACAAGACCCATCGTTAAACTCGCATTACTGCCAATCGTGACTACCAACGCAGACCAGAGCCAGCCTGAGTAAGAAACACTTCAAAGTTAGTAGAATGCCATTGCGCAAGATTACACTCCATGAACATCAATCATCAACTCCGTTGCTGATGGCGGGCGGAATGTTGAAAACTGATGTCGTTATTGAAATCATACTAAGGGCCGTTTGCACCATGTCTAGTTAACGCTAACTGGAGGTACATCCTTCAGTTAAGCACGTTAACTGCTTTATCGATCACATGTTATATGATGGGTGTCGATAACGTCGATAAAGATGTTTAACTGGGAGTTAGAATTAACTAGACATGGTAGATTTTATTCACTCTTCGCTGTCTTGTTTATTATTTGGGGTGTTCACAGTTCGTTCCAAATAGTGTCTGAAAATGTAGACGTCTACATTTTAAGACGTTTTCTAACCGTAAAATCTGTGGTGTTGTTGTTTCCCATACAAAATTGGAAAACGACGCCGTC
>NW_016192311.1:0-110 GCF_001687245.7 Rhagoletis zephyria | reverse complement strand
TGTTTAACTGGGAGTTAGAATTAACTAGACATGGTAGATTTTATTCACTCTTCGCTGTCTTGTTTATTATTTGGGGTGTTCACAGTTCGTTCCAAATAGTGTCTGAAAAT
>NW_016192310.1:0-3448 GCF_001687245.7 Rhagoletis zephyria | reverse complement strand
GCTCAAGACGATGATAATTTTCGTAAAATTACTACTGAGTTTGATAAGTGTAAGAAATCTTATTACACCTATCAACTTAAAAAGGCGAGTACTAGAAGTTGTGATAAAAGGCATCGAGTCCAGTGTGAACTCACAAGAGATAGAAAATGCTCTTAGGGAAGAAGGTTTTAAGGTGCGCAATGATTTCAACATCAAAAACAAAGAAAACATCCCTCAACCGATGCTCAAAATAGAGCTAGAACCTGACTTTAATAATCTGAAGAAAGGGGAAGTGAATCAAATATATCAATTGCGATATCTTCTACACCGTAAAATATCCGTAGAAGAACCCCATAAGCGTAGAGACCCTGTTCAATGTCATAACTGCCAGGAATTTGGTCACACACGTCGCTACTGCACCTTACCTGGTGCCTGTGTTATCTGTGGAGATCTACACACTTCTAAAGGATGTTTGAAGCCAAAAATGGGTCCAAAATCCAAAAAGTGCAGTAACTTCGGTGGAAATCACACTGAGAACTATAGAGGTTGTCCACACTCTAAAAAAAAAAAATGTGTAGATTTCCTGCCTAAAAGGTAGGTACTGATTTCCTACCTTATTATTCGCGAAATTACATGCTCGCTTATTCAGCGAATAGTTTGTTTAAATTTCGGACTTTTTAGAGCGTAATATAGCTGCTGTGGTGTGCGTAAATTTACTACGAAAGTGTGTACAAGCTACAAAATACACATCTGCTGTTTAATTTCACCCGTAGAATGGTGTAAATCCGCTACCAAAAAGGTTTTTACACACGAAAATGTGTTAACGAGAAAAATACATATTCATTGTGTAAATTTACCAAAAAATTTTAAAAATAAACAAAAATATACTCGATTTAAAGGCGCATTTTTTAGAGTGCAGTTTATATCTCAATGAAAGAGAAAACAATTCCCAAAAATAGTCCTATTAGGCATAATCCCATACCAGAACCCGCTAAGCCAATGTCTGCGCCAATGACTATTAATAATTTTACTTCATATGCAAAAATGCTCAAAAATACTCCTTCGACACAATCTCTTTTTGGTCAGAATAGTAGTAACCTAGAAGCTACTATAAACAACTTTATGAAAATTATGCAGGAGCAAATGATGCCAATGCAGAGCATGGTACAAGAATTGATTAAAAATTACAATCTATTACTTCAAGCCATTTTAGCTAAACCATGAAATTTATTTCTGGAATGCGAACGGGATAACCCAGCATAGGGCGATATAATATAGACGTTTTGCTTGTATCTGAAACCCACCTTACGCAATTCAATAACTTCCAAATTAATGGGTACAAATTGTATGATATTAAGCGTCCACAAGGTAAAGCCCGAGGTGGAACAGCTATTCTCATTCGTACCAGAATAAAGCACTATGAATTGGAATCGCAAAGTGATGAGTTCATTCATAACACTGCAATACACATTGATGACCACCCTAGTCATAACATAACAGAAAAACAATTTTATGACTTTTTCCTAAAGTTTGGCAGTAAGTGACCATGCCGTTGATGACAAAGACTGCTTTGTCGGCAATTAGGTATTGGGTGGTCTTGGCATTGAAAGTGAAATGGTTTAAGTGGTAATGAACTGAAGTGACAAAGAATGCCATCAAGGTCTTTTGATAATGATATTTGATATTTATTTGTGCGAGTTGAATTGTGAAATGATTTGGGTTAGTTTGCTTCGACTTGTTTGTTCTTTAAAAGTCACACTGCATACTACACACTACACCTCCCTTTTTAATAAGAATGTTCATATGACTGTAGTTTTATGGACATTCTTTTACAATATTGTTTTTGACTTTTATCAGTTTCTTTTTGTTTTCTTGTTTTTCCTTTTATTATTATTTCTTTAATTATTGTACTTTTTAAGTCTATTCTTATGAACTATTTGGTTTTTATTGGTTTTATTGTCTATTATTTGTACATTTCCTCTTAAAAGTATATCTCTTATGGTAAATGGACCTTTATACTGAAGTTCTAACTTATGTCCTGATTCATTTTTTAATAAAACTAAATCTCCTATTTTAAAATTATAAGGTATAGTATTTCTATCATAAGCTAATTTTTGTTTATTTATTAAGTGTTGGGCCCTTACACTAGTACTTCTAATCTAAATTTAACTTCCTTAGCGTAATCATCTACATTATATAATGGGGTAATTCTATCTATCTCTCTAAATTGTTCGAAACCATTAGGTATTTTAGCAAATATTAAATCATATGGGCAGTAGTTATGTACTGTTGATGGTGTCGTGTTGAAACAGTGTGTGAAATATTTAAGCCATTCATCCCAGTCGGTTTTATCTATTGATATGTAGGAGCGAACATATACGAAATCAATCGCATACTCTTGGAGAAAAAATGGAGCTGTTGTAAAAGAGGGCGTGACACCTCCCATTACAAACCGAGTTTTTCATACTGCATATCTCTGAAAGTATTCATGGTACAGTACTGGATCTTCGTATGGAGATATGTATGTATATGAAATCAAGCCCATACTCATGAAGAAAATTGGGGCTATTTGAAAAGGGGGCGTGAAGTCTACAAACGTAGCGACTTTTAGCTTTATTTGAATGTATTTATAATTATTCTGTGGGTGTGTTTGTGAGGGAAATTCTCCTAAATGGTTGTACGGATTTTAACGAAATTTTTTATGTGTGTTTGAGTGGGTCTCTGTATGGTTTAGTTTCACAATTTAATTCGCCAGTTGGCGCTGTAGTTGAGTTATTACTAAAAATCTTATTTATGATCCGATTTGGCTAATGTTTTAAATATGTATTCGTAATGGTAAGAGCAATAGTATTGCAAAGACGTGCTGCCAAGTGGCGCTGGAGTCGAGTTGATAGTAAAAATAGCCAAGCGAGAAAAGATGCCGTGAAGGTCAGATTAAATCGACCTATTGCATCATTGAGTATATCGAACTCTACTGTGTTACTATTGTCCCAATGGATGTGATTTTTAAGTATTATTATGCGTTCCAGCTTTTAGGTATTTCGTCTAAGTATATGTATGTATATTGCATTTCTGTAGAAAAGGATTCGCACCCATTTTGAAATTGCCACCAACTATACTGTAAAGCTTCTAGGACAGATTCACTATAGAACCGGGTCATTGTTGCCGCCAGGGAGTGAAGAGGAAAATATTCTTCATTTCATTTATTTCGTTTTGCGAATAACTGTGCTATGAAATGCTGCACAGTTGGAGAATTTCAAGAATTTCTTCACGGATATGACACTTTCCCTAGGATATTTAGAGCGGAAATTGACCACCAAACCATAATCTAAGCAGATGAATGTGCCAATGAAAATCGTAAACGTGAATTGTTGGTGAAAATGTTGGACCAAAAAGTTTCAATAAAAATTTTGGGCGGGACGAAGTTCGCCGGGTCTGCTAGTCACAAATAAAAATGTATTTCTTATTT
>NW_016192309.1:0-3449 GCF_001687245.7 Rhagoletis zephyria | reverse complement strand
TTATCGGACATAAACCTGCTGAAATATTAAATTTTTGTGAAGCCAAATCGTACAGAAATCATCCTCAAAGACAATAGAACACAAAGAAGATGCAAAGTCCATCCGGTTCATTTTCCTGGCTGACTCCAGTTCTTTATATTCTATATTCTTTGATACATACACATTTTATTGAATTACACACATACATATTTACGTACATACATATACATATGGACGTATGTATTCACTTGCGGTCACCGAAAGCGGACTGTAAAGCTTTTGTAGGCAAAGTTCAAATAGAAAACGCTTTGCAGAGTGAACTGTATGTAGAATTTAAATATCTTGAATAATTGTGTTGCAAGAATTTGTTTTCATTCATCCGACAATCATGGGCACAATAAATTTCTGGCGCTATCCCTTTGAAAAATTTCACCGATTGGTCTGTGTAGCCATTACAGCAGTCATGCGTATCTGACCAACGGAAGTACTGGGAACCATCGCTATACCTAATGTGACCAACCGTACTTAGTTCGGAAGTACAGGGCATGAATCACGTAACCTTCAAACGATAGTCGTTCAAAGGATACTGACAAAACGACGTCGTCAAAACACTGATTTATGCATTTGTGTTGCTGTTACACGTTACTGTTACTGTTAGGTGAAGCAAAAGTGAAAACGAGTTGACGATATCGCACAAGCGTACAAACAATTTTGGGTTTTCACGAAGCAAGACAATCTGGACATGATATTGTTCAGACGATTGTCTTAATACGTGATTCATGCCCTGTACTTCTTTTCGAGCTCTTGTACTTTACTCAAATGTACTTCTTTGCGATATATTTCACTTCATGTCATGTACTTCTCCGATCATCTGGACGATCGTTACATGGCTTATTGCCTTGGAATAGTCGGTAGATACCACCCTGCATACATTGCTAAGGTGACGAGAGGAAGCCTTCACGTAAGTAGTTGTCTTCCTCGTTATCGAGGAGGCCTTCATCAATGTAACTCCAGAGGAAATAGTCAGGTCTATTCATAATCTTGGGGTTCATACCAAGGCTTATATACAGCTTACTTCGTGACAGAACTATTTTGGCGGAGTGGGGGAGCGCTTGTACTCAGCGCAGAGTGAATAGGGGTACTCCGAAAGGTGGTAGTTTCTCACGCCTACTCTGGATTGCGGTTGTAAATGATCTGCTTGAGGAACTGCAAAAAGTGCGCTGTCGGATGATCGTGGAACTCTTGGTTAAGTGACGATTTCTAGACACCATTTTTGATTTGGCTCAAGGTTACCTAAACCAGGTAACTAGCTGGACGACCGACGGAAAGACAGAACTGGTATTGTTTGACAGAAAATACAAGACACCCGTTGTAGTCCCTCCCTCGAGTGGGGGTGTTCGTCTGTGGATCTCAGATAGGGTTAAGTAATTAGGCTTGGTCCTGGATAGTAAGCTGTCGTGGAAGCCTAATATTGAGGAAATGATAAGAAATCCGTCGGTTGCCTTGTACTGCTGTAAGGAAGCTCCCTGTAAAAGGTGAGGTCTCTCGCCTAAAATAATTCATTAGCTCTATGAAACCTGATTTAAGCCTATCTTGTCTCACGGAGCCTCTGTCCGGTGGAATTCACTAGAAAAGGCTACACTTGTAAAAAACTGGAGCGTTACAGCGAATCGCCCTAATTGGAATTAGTAGAGCATTAGAAACCAACCCTGACGCTTAACGTCGCGTTGAACACGGCGCCTGCGGATATTGCAGACAGAATTGTCGCAGTACGAACTGATGTTAGGCTCAGAGAAACCGCGTGGTAATACTCTGGAGTTCTGGAGGGCTTTGTCTTTGAACACATAGATTACAGCGCCTCTGAACTAACTCCAAGAAGCCCCTTCTCTACCTATATTCTCTCAAGAGAGGACTAGGTAGGGCGGCGTTACTCGAAGAAGGGAGCGGTAAACTTCTTCACGGACGGATCAAAACTTGGAGACAGGGTTAGGGAGGTTTCTTCTGTCGGAAACTCTCCATCAGAACTACATATGTTCAGGCTTCCGGACTTCTGCAGTGTCTTTCAGGTGGTGGAGAAAGCTGCCATCAAGGAAGTGGTAGACTCACTCCTAAAGGGTGTGATGGTGCGCTCGAAATCGGTAAAGGAATGTCTGACCTCTCTATCAATCGCTTCTTAGTTCTTGTTAGTAAGGCTAGTTTAGGCGCCGGATCACAGTGAAATTGCGGGAAACTACATGGCTGATGACCTGGCATCGGATACGCACCCTTAAAACGTTATCCCCAGATAAGAAGCAAGTAAGGACGCCTCTGTCCTCCTGCGGTACACTCTTGGATGGTCTAGTGTTAGCTCGGCGAGTGCTAGAATAACACGCGTACTTCGTTTTCGCGATAATGAATTGCATACTTTACTAAATACCTAATAAAATGGCCAAAGGAAGGCGACGATCCTTTTGTGACATAAAGAAGGAAAAAAGACGTTTCTCTGCTGCATAAAATATTTTTATAGGGCACTTTAAAATGCTTTTTGCAGCGCTAGGTATCAGCTGTCAAGAGGAAGGTGAGGTGGAATCATCTCCACACTTTCTTTTAGACTACCCAACCTTCGGGAGGCTAAGATGGAAGCACTTTTCAACTAACCCTGAGCTCTCAGGGATCGAAATTAGCCGCATTCGGAATTCGGTAACTAAATTAAATTACTAAATTAAGGTTATTCGTTCAGTTTTTTCGTGGTATCAAAAAGGACTATCTCTCAATTGTCCAAGTGTGTCCCTTGCCTGGGGCAACCACTTTAATCTAACTCAACCCAACCTGTACTTCTTTGAGCTATGAAATAGTTGGTTACATTAGGTATAGCACCTCTAGCTATACTAATTGAAATTTGGTTTGCTGGAGCGATTTTTGATTTGGCAATCCCATAATCAGACAAAAGGCTACCGAAAGTGTCCTTCAACCAGTCCTATAAGATTATGATTCCTAAAGGGGACATTTGCAGGGATATAATCATGATAATTTTTCGATATCACTAAGGTGGCGTTAAATAATATAAAATCGACTTTCTTCCAATATTTTTAATGCCAGTGATATGTTTAGGTATTCAAAATTTAGTAGACTACCCCAACTCTGATAAATGGAATAAAAGGCAGAAAATAATTTTTCCTTGACTTATAGAATTAAGAACCCTTTATATGTTATGATTGTAAAAGACAAATTAAAGAGTAAATGTAAACAATTTACGAGATTTAGAATGAAAATCGTAAGGCCCGTGAAGCGTGAACTTGTCGTCATAACTTTTCCAAAAATATACTTCAAAATCTGGGACTGGTACTAAATACGTGCGTTAAACGAATTTTCAACGCTATCTCTGCATAAGCACTTCATTGCACTGCTGAAAACTAAGTAATATTACCTTTACTCTCGTGGTATGTGGATATAATAAGCAAACATCTGGTGACTTCGGATAATCCATTAAC
>NW_016192308.1:0-3449 GCF_001687245.7 Rhagoletis zephyria | reverse complement strand
ATGTTTCATTCTTGAAATAAGAATTTCGTACTCAAATCAAATATGATGCATCTTTATTATGAGTTTAAGTATTTTAAGAAACATTATAAAGAAAAAGGTTGGGTTAGTTATCACAACCATTCATACTTCGACTTAGAATGTTAGATGTATGTATATAAAAAATACGCTTGAAAAAAGTTATGTTAAGTTTGCACGATTTTAATTTCAGTATTTGGTACTCAAAAATATCATACTTAATAAAAGATTTGTGTTCTCTATTTTAGTATTTTCAAACTTAAGACTGGTTTTCACTATGTCATATTTTGACGCCAAAATTTGGCGACATATTTTTAGTTTATCTATACCTTTACCGATAATATTATGAGCCAAAAGCTGACAGATAGCCGATTTAGAAGCGNAAGACTGAGTACAAAAAACTTGATTCCTTCTCTGAGTGTATATCGAAATTATTATATCCTTGAAAAGTCTGCAGTCCAAATTTAAAAAACCAAAAAAACAAAAATCGGTACGGCCGTTCGCGAGATCACCTTTTATAAAAAGGACTGCTCTTTATATAATTAGTATAGATAATAAGTAAACATAGATAAATAGCCAATATCCGCATGCTTTGCGGCGCCTTAAAACACCTTAAGAACTATAAAACAATCATTCCATTCCATTCTATGTAAGTATATGTATATATAATACGTGTACCGAATTTAAAGCAAAACAGACCATAAGTAAGATTTTTTCGAATAGATCGGTCCCCGGTTCACCTTCCGGAAAAAAGTAAATTTCACATACAAAATTTCATGAAAATCGGACCTGCCGTTCGCGAGATTACCTGTTACAAAAAAAGGGGACTTCTTTTTATATAATTAGTATATATGTATGTAGATTAGTATAGATACTAGTTAAGTAAGCAGAACCTTTTTTGCCAAAATGCTCTGATTTGTTTCACATTTGGCATATTTAGTTGGAATCGTAGTAAGACAAAGATTTGCAAAAAATGGATAACGCCAGTTTGGAAATACCCATTTATATGTACACTGCCGGAACAAAGTATTGGCACAGCAAATTTTTCACAATATATGCAACAATTTTCATTCTAATATTTTTCTGCTAATTTCGATAAAAACATGGTTCAGTCTACAACAAAAAACTAAACTTTGTGAAAAACTCGCGAAAATTCACCAAATTTTCATGAAAATTTTCAACTTTTTAATCAGATTTCTTAGAATTTTTTGAGTATGTAGGTTTGTAGCCCAATCAATTGTATTATGATAAAGTGTTTAAGAGCTAGGGATCACCGTTGATTTTTGGCAATTTTTTTTTCACGCATTCTTTTCCATACCAAACATTTTTTTCGAAAATACTTTATATGGAAAAAATTCAAGACACCTTCAACAAAAAAATTCTCACAAATCAAAAAAATTTACGGAAAAATATTAGAATAAAAATTGTTGCATATATTGTGAAAATTTTGCTGTGCCAGTACTTTGTTCCGGCAGTGTATGTACATACATATGTATGCACAAAATCCGCGGGAAATGACAAAGACAGAAGAAATTTTAAGTTTTGGCTAATCCACTACAATAAGAAATAACTAATTGCTTTAGTACTTATTCTTAACATTTGGCAATTGCTAAGCAAATTTTATAATGACATGAATGCGACAATAATTGAAGCAAACTTTTTTACGTTTTAACGCTCGCCTACAATAAAAACTTGCAAGCCAAAAAATATTAAGAGTGTTCGTCGAGGAAATAACTTGTATGAATTGTAATTTTTGCCAAATCGCGTTCGTGCAAACCAAATATGTAATTTGTAAGCAAGGGGAAATTGATGGCGCAAAGTGAGAGTTGATTTTGGAGGGGAAGTTGCTAATTTTTTGCTGAAAAAATTTTTGCCAGCGCGAAATTTCAATCAGGGTTGTGGCGCATGGTTGCATTTCTGTCGACAATAGCAAGTTTTGCTCGAAAAAAAAAGTAAAATAATATTTGTTTACTCAATCAATTTAGTTAATTACAGTGATTTGAAAGACACTCGGCTGGGAAAAACTGCATTTAACCATAGTCGATGTTGGAACAAGTCAGAAAAAGAAGAAATATTTACATATGTATATATGTATCTACAAATGTACATACCTCACGTTTGATAATTAGTCTGTTCGATACCTGCTAAATTATCACAAATTTTCAGGATTTTGCATAAGCAAAAGTTGTCTAACAGTCTAGGGTAAAAGTTTGAAATTTTAATTTGAACGATGTTTCTAAATTTTGTACAAAGTTTGAAACTTTAATAAATGCTATATAGCCTAAGATCCGTATAGGGCACGACTTTCACCCATCAGAGTAATGGATTTTAACGTGTTTGTAAATATTTCGCGAGTGGGTTGGCTGAAAACATCCTGGTCAGCACATTTTAAATTAAATATTCAACAATTTTCTTTTTAATTTTGTGCTCATTTGTGTAATTAACAAATAGAATAATAGAATTTGAGAACGTTGAATTATCTATTTTCTTTCTGGCCTACCTATCGGGTCGGTAGGTATGAACAGGTAAGTAATACTTATATGTAGTTCTCACTCATCTTTTTAATAAATAAATCTTGTATAAAAATAAAGAAAATTGATAGCGAACCTGAGGATATAAGGTTGTATGTGAAAAATTTGGCCTAAATTCCGGTTTCCGCGTGAGCTCTTAAATCAAAATACACTGTGGAAAATCTCAAGTTTTGAAATGGCACAAAAAATGCCGATACACGTGCACTTAATATTGGGTCGAAGATATATTTTAATTTTTATGAAAAAAATTCAAACTTGAACAGGGAAAAGATTAATTTTGTAATCTTTTTTTCACATGTATTAAAGCCTGTTTCTTTGCAAAAAAGTCAAGCTACTAACACGATGATAAATAAACCAGTTGTGTATGAAATACGAGCAGGAAATAATGTTACTCGCATGACACACAAATAGAAGGTAATTTCATTTATTGACATTCGTTGTTGTTGCCGACCACTTGACTTTTAACACTTGACATTTAACTAAAATCATGCTACCAGATTCACTAGCGGCAAAATTTTGGTTTCTTGAAAAAGTAAAAAAAAAATTTTAAGGTTTGGGAAGTTGGATGATAATTTTAAAAGAAAATTCTTGCGCGCTTCAAAACTACAAGAACACGGTACACTTGTGCAAAGGTTCGAAAATAAAATGTTTGCTTTTCCGAGGATAGAGTACATAATACGATCTAATGCAGTTCGATGAAAAATTGCTGACGATAAATATTTGTAAACCTCTAAACTATGTACCGTTATCCGTGGAAGAGGGAGGAGGTCGAGTTAAAATGATGCCTTGCAACTTGTAATAGCACCCATTTTTGGATTCTCGCAATTTTCGGATAAAGGTGTGGCGCTGCTAAAAAATATATGTACATTAGACTGCATCACCAAAAAAAGTTGCGGTTTTTCC
>NW_016192307.1:0-3449 GCF_001687245.7 Rhagoletis zephyria | reverse complement strand
AAAATGCCAAATGCAACCAAGAGCGGTCAACCGAGGGCAACCGAAAGCTGGCCTGGTTAATTAGAGCGAAAAAGAAAGAAAGAGAGAGAGAAAGAAAGCAAAAGTTGTAAACAATTTAGTGTTTGAGCTACCTGTTTGAACTCTTAAATGCTGATTTTAACGAAATTAAAATAAAAAAATGCTACTTCTTTTCAGCATAAAACTGACGCACAATCGCCTCAATCCTCTCCACTGCCTTCTCCTTGCTCTTCTCCCTCTCGATTCGCTCCTTAGCCTTGACCAGTCGCTCAGCCATCTCCCGATCTGCTAAGATCTTCTCCACCGTCTCCAGAAACACCTCCTCCTCCACCTGATAAGGATTTAGTCGGGCGCCAAAGGCCTTATCAGCGACTCGCTGGGCGTTGTCGGCCTGCTCGGCAAAGATGGGCAGCACGAGCAGTGGCTTCCCGGCGGCCACCGCCTCCGTCACCGTGTTATTTCCGCCGTGGGTGACCACCAGGTCGACGAGGGGAAGAAGGGCCGTCTGCGGAAGGTTCTCCCGTCCCCAGACCTGGTCGGCGGGGCCGGGAAGTTCAAACTCATCGGCAAGCGGGCCTTTGGAGACGATGGTTCGATGGGAGGTCTTGGCCAGCCAGCCGACCAGCTTGAGCACTAGTTGAACGTCGAGACAGGCCACGGTGCCCAGGGAGAAGTAGATTAGCTTTTGGCCTGGCTGAGGAGGATTTCGAAAACTTTCTGGAAGTTCGAATTGAGGCTTTTCACCCTCTTCCTCCTCCTTACTCTTGGGCTCCTCTCGGGAGAAGGCGTCAATGCGAATGAAGTTTGAGCATTTCAGGAGGTCCTCCTCCTCAGAAAGGTCGCCCAGGTAGTCGAGCTCCTTTGGGTAGCCGTAGATGACGCCGTATTTGGACTTTATACTGAGCGATCCTTCAGAAGGAAGATCTTCAGCCGAGTACGGGAACTCAAAGTGCTGGAAGAGCTTCTCCTGGTACTTTCGAAAGCGATTGTTGAACTCGGTCTTGTAGGCGGCAAACTCGGTCCACAACTTTCGCTCTGGAGAATCCGGTGCTGAATAAGGTGAATAACCGGACTCCCCGGGCGGAAGTTTCCCCTCGGGTAAAAGTCCACTGAAAAGTCCCAGCGGATTGGAGGAGCTCAGCTTGAACCAGGGAACGCGGGCGGCTAGGAAGGCCGGCGCGATCATAAAGTGGTCGAGGATGAGGGCGTCCGGGCGGTACCGGCTGATGGCCGCCTCAATCTGCGGATTGAACTCCACGCAGGCGTTGAAGAGGTTCAGGCCGAAGGGGTCGGCCAGCTCGACGCTCTCCTTCATCTTCTCCAGCGTCGACTTGCCGCTGAGGACGCCGGAGGCGAGAATGGCCCGAGCCCGCTTCCTGGCCGCCGACTCGTTTGGGTCTTCGGGTTCGTTCTTTTTATCGCCATCAGCTCCTTCAGGTCTCAAGGGCTTCGGCTGGACCGTCTGCACCAGGTGGACCTCCTCGAAGCCGTAGCGCCCGTACTGGCCGGCGAACTTGGCGTTCAGCAGAAAGACCACCCGGTGGCGGCGGGCGGCCAGCGCCNCGCCATCAGCTCCTTCAGGTCTCAAGGGCTTCGGCTGGACCGTCTGCACCAGGTGGACCTCCTCGAAGCCGTAGCGCCCGTACTGGCCGGCGAACTTGGCGTTCAGCAGAAAGACCACCCGGTGGCGGCGGGCGGCCAGCGCCTGGGCGAAGCCGACGCAGGCGTTCAGGTGCCCGGTGGCGTCCAGGGCGTGCACCAGAAAGGTCAGCGGTGGTTTTTCGGAGGAGGAGGACATTTCGAAAATGTTTTCAAGAGTTGATTTTCTGCTAAAAAAGAGAAAGAAGAGGGTACGTACGGCTGGAAAAGTTGGCAAACGGCAGGGCTATTTATATTATTTTGCAAGTGCAAAAGTTGCTGCTGTTACATAACAGACAGACAAAAGAAAGAAGAGAAGGGAAAACAGCAACGGATTTTTGGTGCAAATAAAGATTTGTGGAAGAGGAGGAGGGGGAGGAGTTTGCGGTAGCAAGGAGTGATAGGCTGGTGTAGCACTGCCAGCGCCGCTTTGGTGACGCCCCGGATAGCTTTTACTTTTGCTGGACAGTTTTTGCTTGTCTTATTTATCTACTGACTCACTCACTCACTCACTGCCAGACACTTGTTTGAGCAGCAGCTGCAGACGGTCGCACACAATGGATTTGCATTTATTCCCCATTTACTATTTATTAGTTTGTGTTAGTGGGAAAAGAGAGATATAACCATAATAATGTGCGATAGGAGAGGAGGATTGCACGGCTGCACCGAGTCAGCCAGACAGCTCTTGCAGCTCGGAAGAAAAGCGAAGTGGCGTTTTTCGGTGCAAAAGGCGCAGAGTGCAGAAATAGGACGATTGATTGCTGGCTGACTGCTGCTGATTTTTGTGTGCTGTAACTGCTGTGAATCTGTGAGGGTGCTTGAGCTGAAAAAGAACTTTACGGTGTGGGTAAATGTGTGTGTGTGTAAAGAAAGAAGGGGGTTAATTAAAGCTGGGGTACAGGGGCAGATGCTGCATTGAGCAAGAGCAACACTCTACTGTTGCTCGTGATGCTCGGCGAACAGCTCGGCGGCAGTGCGGTACGGCTCACCTTTGCCTAAGGTGATTTGCTGGAGCTGGAAGTGCGGATACAGCTTGGAGAGAAGCTCACGCAGACACTGCAGAGCGGTTGCGGAGTTTGTTGGCTCAGAGTGCTCGGTGTAGTAGTCACCACGCAGGATCTTCCAGAGTTCGACCCGACAGCGATAACAGTCAAAGTTTCGCAGGTGAATAGCCTGGCAGTTGGGCAGCGTCCAGGGCAGGCGGAGCCACTCGACCTGGGAGTGGTCGGCCATGTCAAGGTCCAGAGTAACGGCTCGCGCCGAGGTCAGCTGCGGCAGAGAGCGAGGCGGAGGTGCTGAGATTGGATTGAGGTTCTGCTGATCTACCAGGTCCAGCTTCCAGCCCAGGTGAAGCAGCTGTCGGTTGTGCTGAGAGAGGGCGGTGATCAACGGGACGTAGTGGGTGGAGAAGGCCTCACAACTCCGCACCACCAGACTGAAGGAGGTGAGCGACGGAAAGAGCGGGCATATCTCCGATCCACACCAGAATCGATCATCGACCACGCCGAGTCTCACTACGCGGCTGAAGAGAGACTTGCTCCAGTTGCTTGTATGCTTGTACGGGGAGAGATCGTAGGCAGCACCGTCTTCCAGGTGAATCTGAAGGTCGACATTGTCCGCCGCCTGTTCACTAATAGCGCATAGAAAAAATGCCTCGTTGGGCTCCAATCCCAACTTCACCACCAGCACCTTCAGCTGAGCCAGCACGACCAGGGCTGGCATCTCGGGGTCTTCGTACCAAAAGCCAAAGTCCACGGCCAGCAGCTGCAGAGCGGGGAGAGCGTTCAGTGTGG
>NW_016192306.1:0-3449 GCF_001687245.7 Rhagoletis zephyria | reverse complement strand
ACTGACAGTTGATTAGACTGTGTGAGTTTGCATAGAGAGCGTCAGATTAACAACCATTGCGTCGACGGACCCAACGAACTTTCTCCAACACTAAACTCTTGACGCAAGTAAGCTTGGCAATGCTGACAGTTGTATAGCTTTGCGTTTACACAAGACAAGACAAATTAGAATATGTATTAATTAACACATTATCTGAGTAAGGTAGGCGCCCAGACAATCAACTAAAACCAAAGACAGTGGCGAAGGCATCGAGAGAAGTGTGAGCATATTAGTAAAAAAGTGTGAATGTATTTCTATTGTATCTGCAAAATTGACTTGTGTAAACACGAAGTACGCGATCATAAGGAATAAAAATGCTGACTTTTATTTACAGACGCAACACCTTCACTGTGGCGTAGCGCCACTTTCTTCGCATACTTTTTCGATGTTGACTTACAAGTTCCCATTCTGACGGGGAGATAAGGTCTGGATAACGTGGCTAATAACAGGCAAACCTTGCTCGCATTTTATGAAAAGAGAACAAAGAACAATGCGGGAAACCCAACCTAAACTAAGGTCTACATCTGAAGCGTCAAACCTTAATATTCAGGGCGATAATACCAAATAATTATCAAATAACTTTTTAAGGCATATTTTAAGTTTGACTATTTTCTTAAATAAAAAAAGTATGTATGTACATCATTTAGATCATAAAAAATCAAAAAAATATATCAGCTTTTATTTTCTCAAGCAATCGCCGAAAATTGTACTACTAAATTATTGATAAGCTCCAATGGCTCGTCCAAAGCTATGTGGACGCGCTTGGCTGTCAGTAAATTTTAGGCTGCAGCTGTGCAACTTTGTGATGCACATAAAGATACATAGAACACACACGTTAGGAATACTATAACCAGAGACTTCATGTTGCTTCTCCGCTGAATTCGACATTTTAACCGAACGACTCGCGCGCTTTGCGGAGTTTTATGAACCCCATACACTTGCTTGTATGTGCTATTAGTTAGAGGAATATAAATGCATCCATGTCCAGGTTTGTGTGCCTATTTTAGGACAAACTAACGCGTTTATTTTACGATGCGTACGCGTGTCAAATGAGTCATAAAAGTAGCGAAAATATTCGTACTCTATGTAGTTGGGAGCAGTGCAAAGCGGTGGTCTAATGGCGCGCCGTTCAAAAAGTGCTCGTCTTAAAATGCAACATTTGCCGAATTGCTGTCCCCATATGCGGGGGAAAATTTCAGTGTTTTTTTTCGGTAATGTATGTATGTATACACTTTTTGGCATACCGCTTTTGGATAGGCAGTCTACTTTTCGGGGCAATGAACTGTCGCTTTTTAGTGCAGTAGCTGTTCCATCNCTCCCATACTCGTACAACTGGATTTTTATTTCGGCACATATGGGCGGCCTTCTCATAAATTGTATCTTTTTGGGGTATTTTATCCATTTGCGAAATGATTTTTTTTCCAGGCAGATTTTTATTTTCGCAACAAAACTTAATCTACCCTTAATCTGATATGTGAGCGGAAGTGTGATGGTTTGCGGTTTATACAATTTTCGACTGCCTCATAAAACAGTAATTTGTTAAGTGAAATGGAATGGAAAAAGTTTTAATTTATTAACCGTTGTGTTATCGCAACAACACTTGGGTATATGCTTACTTAGTATTTATGGCATTAGCGCGGCTACTCTTCGTTTCATGTGCTAAAAGGAGGAGCTATGCAGTTGTGAAACCTCAGCGAGTACAAGAAGTACTGGTAACCCAACTCCACTTATCCCGAACGGTGATCAGGCCCCAAAGCCAGTCTAAAACTCTTCAACTCAACTTTTGTGGACACTTGAGTTAGATTGAGGAGACAACCTTTATTATTGGCCCATAAAAGAATTGATAGCTGCGATATTTTTGAGTTACACCGCATTGATAAATTGCATAACGACAAGAACCACATTTGCTATAGTTTAGCATAGGACCAGCCGTTACCAAGAGCACCTTGACCGCTCTTCTCACACCCACAGACGTCCACGTCAATTCCGCAAGGTATTCGTTGCATCAGCTCGCTCGATTCCGGTGACTATACAGGCACACGAGCGTATTCACGTCGATCCCGGAAAACCCAGCATTAGGGATCTTAATTTGGATATTCCTCAACTGGCCAACTTTGATCAGCCGTAAACACCCCTTCCGAGGCATTGCGGCGCAATGAAGGTGTGGAAATTCTGTTCAGTCATCGCACTTCGTCGGACTCGTAACATTGCGGGATGTACTTTAGCCGAAATTAAAAAATTTACACAAACCTGCCAAAATTCATGGCGTTTCTTAATTTCACCAGCGGTGAAGATCGACCTATCTCGGCAGCCAGTTCGAAAACGCCCTATCTCAGAAAACTTTTCAGAAACGACCTATTTATTGAAAAACTCCATATCTCAGAATCTCTATCTATCTCAGAATTCGGTTCAAAAATGACCTATCTAACATTTTAACCCTCTGGCAACCTTCCAAATGCCATTTTATTCAGACTTTCCAAAAAAAGGGGGTCAAAACGACCGTTTCGTGTTCCACAAAATCATACCCCGTAAAATTTTGCTGTATGTATGCAAACTACATATTTCGCGCTGCTAAGAATTTTAACATTTTTCTCCACTTATTCTAAAAACCCTCAGACAAAATCTGGAAAACTCAATATGAACATAAACAAAAAAAAAAAATACCTGAGAAGGCAAAAACAGGTTGTACTATATGTATCTAGATATTTCATCCTGATTTGGAACCATTTCACCCCCATACAATGCTATCGCTCTGTGCAACCTGCGCACAAAAGTAAAGGAACGTTCCTCCGATATAGCTTGCTTCTTCGCTGAAAAAGTCCAACTCCCTCACCCACTAAATCCTCAGCAACAATTTTTACCATCTGGACGAAAGAGGTGAGGCTGCAGCAGAATATTCGCGTCGATTGCGTACCAATTCCAACGGAAAACTGTCAGTATAACGTTGTCGGGAACATGCAAAGCAATTTACCGGTCGATTCTAAACTAAGAAGGACGAGTTTGGTCACCAGAAATCAGTGTAAAACAGTGGATGAAGATAAAAATATCTGCAGACCCAGATGCTTCTAGTAAAAGAAAGTAGTACTTACAATCCTGAGCAAGCGATTCCTTGGCGGTTTCTGCCGACGGGAACACCCGAATAGACACTTGTTAGAAGTGGAAGCGCCTACACACATCAGAAAGTATCTCCACGAACTGCAGAGCGAGTTGCAGGACTATATACGACAACCACTGCACTCGAAGTTGTGCAGGAAGGCAACTAACGGCATTCACAAAGGGATCACCTTGACCAACTCTCGCTCAGGGAAGTTAAACCGCCAACAATTGCAAAAGGAGAGCCAAAGCTGCTTCGATAGAATGCTAAACTATTATTTATCCAGACTCGACCCCGACTTACCCAACGTATGCCG
>NW_016192305.1:0-3449 GCF_001687245.7 Rhagoletis zephyria | reverse complement strand
TCGACCGCGGCAGCACTGACCACGGCTAAATCTTGCGAGCATGATAAAAACTAGGAATGTTCGATATCGTATCGATTATTCTGAATATCGATAATTCATCGCACGATAATCGATTTTTTGAATCATATTCCAAGGTCGATATATCGAAGACATCGATACTTTACCCGCAATATCGATATTTAATTTATTTTTCATCTACAAAGTAGTGTATGGAAAAATACTAATGTAGGTTTAATCAACAGCTTGTGTGATTTATTTAGCTCTTAAGTTTGGCAATCCACTTTATGAGCTGTTTTTGCTTACGCGTAAAAGCACATTTGGCGCATTTAGCTCTAAATGGTACTCTAAATCCATACAAAATTCGTCACCTAAATGCAACTAAATGCAACTCCAGTTTTCCATTAAGAATCTAAATGCTAAAAGCAACCCTGCGATCGTCCAAAATTTCCACGATCGAACATGGTTTAATGAGAAAAAGTGGCAACATGCTTTTTCGCGTATACAGTGGCTAGCTGCGTTTCAGTGATCGTCGATCAAGATTTCATTTATTATTTTCCATTATTAGGATAAAGAAAAGTTACGCAAATGCAACATCGATGTGATGCTGATAGAAATCTGGATCAATTTGTGATCAACCCTGTTTGTTTGTTTTTTCCTAATGAAGTGAGGAAATTTTAATTGACAGCAACGACAACTGAATATATACACAAACAAATGTTCGGTTATGGTTAAACAATTAAGTTTTTGTATTGAATTTTTGGTTTAAAATTTTTCTTTGCCTTTTCAGTAGGGTTTTTTGAACATTATCTACTGCATGAGAATTGATCGTAATAGATGTTCAGCCCGATATATCGCCATATCGATTTTACATGCAATGTATTAAATCGATTCATGATATCGATACTTTCTTAAATATCGAAAATTCCTAATAAAAACCAAGGCGAATTTATACAGGGTGGTGTTGATGGCGAATTTAAATTTTCGCTGCGGTACTTCCTAATGTCAAATTTATGTGTTTGTTGTAATATGAATTCGCCTTGTTTACAACAAACACAACGTTTTGACATTAGGAAGTACCGCGGCGAAAATATAAATTCACCATCAACACCACTTTGTATAAATTCGCCTTGATAAAAACATTATTTACAAGGTAAATTCCACCATGGTAAATTCATTCTCTCTTGATGATTTTTTTCTGACGCTTGCCAGCATTTTAAAATCATATAAAATTGAAAATAAAAATATTAGATTGTTCACAATTATTGTTGTTTGAGATTGAAAATGAAAATGTGTGTGTGAGTTTATGTTTTGAATTTTTAAATATATTGTTGGCAAAGGTCAGACTGCCTCTCAATGGTTTTACCCAAGGTGTATTTAACAAGGTGGTGTTAGCCTTATATAAGTAAAAAATTACACTAACAAATTGCCTGCGTTTCTTTATACATTCCGGATAATCCCATTTCACAGCCGGAATAAACAGAATGCGTTTGAAATATACGTCAACATATTAACAGGAACGTTCTAAAGAATAAATAAACAAAAAAGCTTATTCCAAACGTTCAGAATGAATAAAGAAATGCAGCCATTATACGCAGATGTCCATACTGTCATTGGTATGAGTTACAACAAACACATCATTTTGACGTAATGCCCTCCACGGCGAAAAACTCAGCTGACGCCCCAACACCACCTTGTTATATACACCATGGTTTTACCTTTTTATGATTAGGTTCTTTCCCTAACAATGCGGACCGGATCCGGTAATTAGAGAATAAGCGAAAAGTTTGCTGTATAAGCCAGAAGTACGGGAACGCAAAAAACCACATTTCGTGCCCAGAATTTGTGAAACAGCTAGTGATGTGCTGAATTTTCGGTACCCAATACTTAAAAAAGATTTCGGTACCCAATACTTCCTTTTCGATACCCGATACCGATTCTTTACATTAAACCTTCGCCATTATATGAAAATAAAGTTTAGCAAAATCTTTCAAAAAGTTTAACAAATCCCTTTAACATTAAGCGACTTATTTATCGGGGGCTGCAATTTAGTTTGGCATCCCCGGAGTTCCGCATTAAGGTTGCTATGGAACGATAGAGGGAGTTCTCCTGATTGCAAATATATATACTTTTAGCCGCAGCAGGCTTCTAGTTTTTAAGTTATTTGTTGTTAAAGTTTGNTGCAAATATATATACTTTTAGCCGCAGCAGGCTTCTAGTTTTTAAGTTATTTGTTGTTAAAGTTTGTAAATTGAACTAACCTCTCGGCGCTATTTCACACAATAAACACTTTATTTATGCGCACACTTCGGCAAAATAGTAGTTGCAATCAGGAAGATGAATGATATGAAGATTTTTTTCTAAATAAACCCCTTTTTTTTAGATAAAATCAAAAGAAAATAAAGAAAAAACAGCAATTCATGAAATAATTTGTATAGGACAACTTTTGGAGAATTTCGCCACTTATATTATGTGTTACGGTAAGACGGACAGACATTTTTCGAATATACAAGAATGCCAATTAATACGTTTAATCACATTTTGCCAAAAATTTAGCCAATTTCTTGAAAATCGCGTTTTTTCACAATTGCAAACAGTTAAATAAATTGTAAACAACTCATCACAGCAAGCTCAGTATATCCAGTAAAAAAACTGTGGTGAAGTCCTTTATGGAGATAAAGTTTCCAGAGGTGAAATTTTAGGTAGCACACAATTTCTTACACGCATAGTTGCTTTTCAGCACTCATGAAAGAAACTTAGGAAATATTTGAAAAAAAGTTCATATAGTATATTAATTTTTGAAAGAAATACCATATAATGTATGTACTCTGGTTAATAATATCAAAAAATGTATTAGAACCACCGTTTAATGTTATATTTGATACAAATTAATATTGCTGCCCCGAACGCTCTGCGCCTTGCCACTGAATAATAGATTTACTTAAAATTACATCCCTGGTCCTTGTTCTTTCTGTATCGCATCGTGGTGAATTCACATTTCTCAGAAATTTGACAACAAAACAAAACAAAGCGAGTATTTTATTTGCTAATTTTTGCGATTTCTATTGTTTAAAGTAAATTTATGTCTTTTTAGGATATGTTGAGGCAACAAAGAAGGCGCAGTTTGAAAATGGAGTTATTAGCAATGAAGTAGCTGGCATATTTGGAAAATTATGCCGATAAACAGGATGGAATTTGGAAAGTACGTGCCTGGTTGCAGCATATCTATCTATTAAAAAGTATTTAATTAAATTGTTTAATAGAAATGGTATAAATCGAGTGGCTCATTTACGATGTGCTCCAAACATTTGGCGAACTTTTTTTTCGCCTTTTCAATGTGCTAAGTAAGAAACCGCAAGCAAAGGGCAGACAACCTTCCAGGAAGCTACTTCCTGTCCCTGAATCGAAGCTGAAGTACAGCAAGAAGCATGCTAGCAAACTGCTACCCTGAT
>NW_016192304.1:0-3450 GCF_001687245.7 Rhagoletis zephyria | reverse complement strand
TAGCCGCTACAACAACAACAACAACATCATGTAAGTGCCAGTTCATAGTATGTCGCCATGATACAATAATTTTTAGAAGGTAGTTTCACTTCTTCTTATACGCCATGTTAGCTATCTGACAGAAAACGTGTTTCGTATTTTTTGTTGTACCAACTTTTTCAAAAAAAAATCCAGCTTTTGACGTTGGAAAAATAAAACAAAGAAAAGCCAAACATATAAGTAGAGAAATTTTCGAATATTTTGTAATAATTTTCTTCATAAAAAATTAACTGCTGCTTTCGTGGATATTGCAACACACGGAATGGATGTAAGGACACAGCTATAAGAGCCACCGCACACCACAGACTTTAACGGCCGCCTATTTAAATGATAGGGCTCGCCCAATAAGTTGTGGTGCAATGGAAAGACTAGCGAGCACATTTAAATTGGCGGCCGATAAAGTCCGTGGTGTGCGATGGATCTAATCCATTATAAACAAGAAATATTGCTGTTATATTTTCATTTTTATGATTTTTATTCATGTGATTAGCAGTGGCAAAAATGTATGTATAAAATACGTATATTTATATTAAAAATTAAGTGATCAGTTATGAAACATATAAATCTTTACATGTTCTGTTAAAAAATATCTAAAATAACAAGCGATAATCCCCAAGTTCTATATCGTAGCAGTGGCCACATTGCGTGTTTGTCACAGACACGGTTTATGTCAAAAAGTTTGAAGTGAAACTACCTTCTAAAAATTATTGTATCATGGTATGTCGCTCATACATTTTTGGCAGTGACGTATGAAGACACTGTCGAATAAATTGAAATCAAATCATGCATGTCAACACAAGTGACAATACACATAGTCAGCAATATTAATTACATTAGGGGTATTCACGATCCGGTGCATACTGTGTTGCACTTGGTGCATAGATAGCATGATTGATGTTGTTTCATTTGACTGACTATATATATATATGTATATATTCATACAAAGCAGGATCAAACAGTATTAAAAATACGCTGCAGAAACCCAACAGCGAACAACAGCCTAGCTAAGTAGCAAAGACATGCTAAAACAGTATGTTTGCGATGGAATGACCACACCTTGTTTGAGATGACATGACATAGCAATGCATGAAATTTTTGAAAATGACATTTTTACCGAAAATGTTGAGCTTTCCAGTACTTTATTATGTACCCAGTAGATAATTTCAGGAGTTAAAAGTCCTTCCGAAAGACCTTCCTGAGGGTCAAGAGGCCTTCCTCTCTCGAATTCCTTTCTTTTTTGTATGGAGTGGCACAAATTGAAGGGCTTCTTTGTTTGCTACCGGTGGAACGCCTTCCAGAAGGGCTTTTATAGGACGTACTTCAGATGGCAACTTAAAATGTTCATTGAAATTCATTTGTAATGCTTAATAATATAAATTTATGCATTCGCGAAAATTGTAAATGAATAAGCCCTCCTAGGAGGCATGCAAGGCAGCACTTCACCCCTTCTTGGGTAGGCCTCTTAGAATGTCTTCAGTTTAGAAGGTCTACCTAAACTATCTTCTGGGTATGTATAATCGGCCCATATTCAGCATAGGGCCGATTGTGTGAAGATTAGTACGCATTTTTATTCGATCAATTTTCTTCGTCGGTACCTTGCGGTTTTGGTAAAGGAACAACACAAATCTAAGGATTTTACAAAAACAATTTAATTTTAAATTTTTTCCCGGTTAAAGTTTACACGTTTTTCATTCACAATGCAAACTTAAAATTTAAATATCTTTGATAATTCTATTTTGGTTTTTAACGAAAACAAATTCAATCGGTAATTCTGAAGCTGTAGCATGCATTTAGGTGCTAGGTGTTAACAGTAAGCTGGCAATGGCATACAACAACAACTTTTCGTAGATTTTATTATTTTTTTTTTTCAATGTTAACTATTGGTGATTTATTTCGTTTCAACTTTAACGATTGAGTTTTATTTCGTTAATTTGTCTCTGAAACGTGTCGATATTATTTTGATAAGTTATTTTTTTGGCGCATCAAAAAAACGAAATAGATTCATATATGTACACTTACAAAGGTCTCTTTTTATGCGGATTTGAATTTATGCGGTTTTTCAAACCATTTTTTCGCTGTAGCAATTTTACTTTTTTTAGAGTTGTTATTACTTTTTTCAGTGAGTAACAGACAATGCTTCCGACAACACTGGATCACAAATTTAACCCCCTTATTCTAGAACCCGAATTTTCGTAATTCGTAATTCGTAGCTACGCTCCGAAAAACGAAAAATCCNCATTGCCAGCTATCAGTTGTTTTTCGAAGATAGCTGAATGAAGGAAAACAAAGTGGAAAGGAATTAAAAAAACACTCATCATGTGCTTGTTTATTGTAAAATTGGTTAATTTTTCATATTTCGAGGATAGTTATGGATTCTGATGTATTTGCAATTATAGCAGCAGAGTAAGCGGGCGGGCGCTATGGCAATGGATTCACAGAGGTATGGTTTTCGCACAAAATTACGCAAAAAAACTTGCTCATTCGTTTTTAGGCATGCCATTGTTACGAATTTCGAAGATTCGAAAATACGATTCGGATTGCAGCATACTATTTCTACGATTCGTAGAAAAATCCGAATACGAAAGAGTTGCAGAATAGGGGTGTTGGTTTGGTTTTTGTTCTCCAGACGCCGTTATCCAATTTCTATGTAGAATTGTCCGGTGATTCCGAAAATCGATTTAATTTTTTTGTTTCTATGGATACGTTTTCGAGGTATTTGCAAATTGCACCGTTAAACTTCATTTGCCCTATATTTCTGGCACCGAATCATGTAAAATGGATATACACATATTTCTCAAACAGTTCATCATCAAAATTTGGTGTTTTGTCAGGAAAAAGGCAAGCAAAATTAGACAAAATATCCAGGTGTTTTAGAAATCGATCTTGCAAATGCGTAATGATAACGATCCTAGGTACGGTGTGTAAATCGCGATTCGGTAATACTCTTCAAAATGCTTCCGAGGGATTTGAATCTGTTGCATTTCGTTAACTTGTATGAGCGAAACTAAACGATACCGAAACGTTTGCTATTGTTTGTTTGCGTTCTCTGGCTCGTTTTTTGATGATATTCATTGAATTATTTTGCCAAACCATAACTAAGTAGAGAAGCGAGGGGTATTCTGGGCCACATAAGAAACATTTTTGTAGAAGACACCAAAATCCGAATTTTTTCTCAGTTTTAATGGATAATCTGAGATTCAAGGTTTTGTATTTTAGAAAAAGTGAGGAACATATTGAATCAAATATTTGAACGTTTATTATCGGTGCTACACCAACTTTACATTGAATTCTTGTACGAAAATAGATATTTCATCATAAATTCAAGTTCAGCATTTCAATTACAATCTATCAATATAGTTTCCTTTTTTTTCAAAAGGCGTTCATGCCGAAAACTAATCACCTGAACCTGTT
>NW_016192303.1:0-3450 GCF_001687245.7 Rhagoletis zephyria | reverse complement strand
GAATTTTTCCATGACAGTTTTCATCAATAACTGCTATGTTCGGTCCCTGATCAAAATGCATTCCAAGCAAAAATGTTCAACGGCTAGTTATAGGTAGAGGCGATGCTGGCATAATTAAAAATCGAATACTATTTGTCAAAGATCTGGTGAAAAAACTCGATGCACTGCAAGTTTCTTCCTACTGTTTTCTTCATCAGTAAAAATAACTTAAAAATATAAGAAAACGAATGTGGAAAAGTGCGCACGATACTCAAATGCTTTCGTCGGAGCTGAGTACTGAGATTTACTGAATTATATGTCGCCAAATTTCAGTGGCCTCGGAAGATCCTAAAAAGGATGATGGAACTTTATTTATTTATTTATTTTATTTTATTAATTTATTTAATAAAAGCGAAAAAATTCCAGAAACTGAAAATCATACGTAATTCGCAATTATTCGTAAATGAGCGCCAATATGAAAAAACGGAGAGCATAACCGGACTCGCTAATCTAATTATGCCCTATAAATATGAATGCCGTTTTTGGATTTTTCTGAAGTAGATTTTTTATGGAATTATGGTATTCGATCGAAAAATATAATTAAGTTCCATGTTTTCTTTCATTACAATGTTAAGAAATATAATAATTTTTGCCATAAAATATTTATTATTTGTATAAAAGAATTAGCCTTGCGTCGTAATAACTATATTTTTATTGCACAATTCTGCTGCTATTTCGCCAACTTTTATATTCACTCAGCGTACATACAAGTATAAGTGAACTTTGGACATCAGTCACGGCCCATTTTGTTTAAGTAAACAAATATACTAACTTAAATAAAACAAGAAAACATAAAACAAAATTATTAACTTTTCCGGAGTTTGAGGTCAATACCCACAAAATCTGCCCCCTTGCCAGCGTGCTTTCAAACCTAACCCTAATACATACATACATATATATATAACATATATATTTTCTAATATTTTTATCTTCATTTCGAATTCTCATCACAACATAATCAAATAATGTACAAATCAAATGTCAGTATCCCTTTCAAGCAAGTACATATGTGCATACCTATGTCTGTATGTATGTATTTGTATGTATGTATATCGTACTTATGTATATCTGACGGTTTCTGTACTACATCGAACGGAAGTTCATTGAAGCTAACCGGAAGCGTGTTACAATGCGTTGGCGGAAGTGTCATACGAAGAAGTTCTCATACTTTCATTTTATTTGTACGTCGAAGTGTATTTTGTTATAGTTACTTAACCAGAAGTAGAAGTATAAGTTACAACTGATGTAGTCATTGGCCGGATATACAATACATTTTGTACGTTCCGCTACCAAAGTAATATTATTAAAGAGTTTGTAAAATGGCTGCGTTAGTGAAACTTAAGTATATAAAACTGCACATAATTCACAAATATGTATGTATATAACTACATATGTATGCAAAGGGCTTTAAGTTTCAGTACGAGATCGCTTAAAAGGCTTTTGTATCAAAAATAAAAATACGCAGTTAGTGCACTGAGCGAATTACATTGTACTAGACTGCCAGTTACTGTCGAAATTCGAGAGTTTTTTAAAAACGTTTTTTNGAGCTTTGGCAGGACTTGGAATTGACACGATACATTCCAGTTTATCGATAAATTTCAATAATTTTATACATATCGATAATTTGGGGAATTTCATAAGCAATAAAACCCTCAATTGATTAATTTCAAAAACACTAAAATTCTAAAATTTATATATCTCGATATAAATCGATAACTCGGTAAACTTTGGATACCTTTACAGATTAACTGGGTTAATTTTGACGTCTCCATATTTTTGGAAAGCTATCAAAAAATTTCGTTACACTCTGTTAACACGATAAAATTCGATAAGCAGTGATAACTCGATAAGTTTATATAACCTTGAAATTTTGATAACTCGATATATTTTGAAAATCCCATAAACTTCGACTAGATAAATCGACCAATTTCAGTAAATTAATAATTATCGATAACTCTGTAAGTTGAAAGAACTCGATGCATTACGATAACTCGATAAATTTCGTTAACTTTATAAATTTCTTTAACTAAAAAAAATTCGATAATCCCATAAATTCATAAATATCATAGCTCGATAAATATCCGTAAATTTCGACAACTAAGTTTCTATGTCAATAAATTTCGACAACTCAATTAACATAGATCAATTTGAATAATTCGATACGTTGCGATAACACAATAAGCATGGAAAACTTGATTAATTTCGATAACTATAAACTTTGATGATTCGATAAATTTCGGTTACTTTTATGACTGAATTTATTTTGTTTCCTATCGAAAAATTTCTATTAATATTCTTACACTTTCAGTTATCCGAATTCTTATTTATCTCTCATCGTCTCCATTTTCGTCTTTATCTTCACTTTTGCCTTGAAGTAGGCCCCCACTGCGATAGAAAGACCAAATGGAGAAGTACTTGGCTTCACTTGGCGTTTCCGATTAGCGTCAGTTGGCACAGAACAGAAGCGACTTGTGTAATTTTTTGAACTCCGCTAAATTCACTAAGGCGGTTACAGAGCTAAAGGAGAAGAACAAGAATATTCACATTATGACGGCCATACAATACTTTACTCATCCCATCTCAATACGATCTGAGCGGATTTATGTAACTCTTCCAGCGCTTGACACATCCTACGGATTTAATAAATAGGGTATCGACACCAATTTGAGTACTTCGAATGGATTCTCGGATTTTTTGCAGAAAGAAAAACAAATAAACTGCAAAATATTTTAAGAAACTAAGAATAATAGTCAATCTTATTTACAAATTCATAAGTGAGTAATTTAGTTATTTTTTTGGGTATAACAGGACAAGAGACACCATGACCTGAAGCATCTGTTGTATCTCTTAAAAAGAGAATCTCTGATGCAATGCGGCCAAGTTAACTTCAGTTTCCCTAATGAATGCTAAAAGGGTCTTGGTAGGCGAATTCTTTACAACAAAGGGTTCGACCATTGAAGCTTTGAAATGGATCAATATTTGTTTGGCCAAAGCCGGACAGTGACAGGGAATATACTCTGAAGTTTCATTATCTTCAAGCCGAGGGGGCATTCCGACTCGGTCGTCACGCCTATTCGGTGCAAGTGGAGTCGTAATCGGTTGTGACCAGTCTGCTTCCCAGAAATTAGCCTGATGTCATTGATGGAATCGAAGGCAATGAGGTCGCCAACGAGTTGGCACGAGAAGGATCACTTACTGCCTTTTCAGGCAGTCTCAGTTGGTTCTCTTCGAGTGCCATAATTAGTGAGGGGGGTAGACTCTGAGCGAACTGAGCACTGCCAAGAGGTGGGGGCTCACAGGCAAGCCAGGCTCTTCGGTTATACTTTCAACAGAAAGTATTCTACTTTATACATACATATGTACATACAAATTCAAAACTACGTGCATCATTGCGGCTACGAATGTTAATCC
>NW_016192301.1:0-3450 GCF_001687245.7 Rhagoletis zephyria | reverse complement strand
TCTGCAGAAATATGCGATTATAAATATTTTATTTGAGATAACAAGAATGTATGATAAGCAAAGGAAGTAAAAACCCAGATGCTTATGCTTCTGGCCACTCAGTGCGCAGTTTGGTGAAGGCAAAGCTGCTATTTAATCGAAAGTGTTGGTGAATTAAATTTCACAGCTAAATTAAAAGTGGCCACATCATGTTTGTTGATTGAGCTTTTGTTTGCATACATACATACATACATACATACAAATACTCAGAATGCAAAATTTAATTTAATGAAGGCGAACGAAAGAAGAAAAAGTGTTAAAAATCAAGTGAAATAAGATAAAATGCATATCCGCTCGTTCAGCAAACGTGGAAGCAATCAATTGCCAAGTAAATAAATCGAAGTGACAACGCAACAATCGCATTCGTTTTATATGCGCTGAATATCCTGATTGTCAGCTTGTTTACCAAATAAAGTTTCTGCTACACTTTACTGAGAAATGGAAAATTACAGTATACCAAGTGGCACATACATACGTTGTACATTGCAGCAGAGCGCAACGTGTTCGCAGCAGGGAGAGTAGCGCGAGAGGATCGAGTTGCTAGAATGGGTGGGGCTAGCAGCTGAGAAGCATATATATAGCTTATAGCAAGCTTAAATTCAAGTGCTTCGTCGTTAGAGGGACGAAAAAGCCAACCTGCAACAACACAGACAAGTTAAAATCTCGTGCAGTGGCACCTCGCCAGTGCGTACAAGCTGACAATTCCGTGCCCGCATGTGGCCGAATGTACACATACATACATACGTATGCAGTTACATATGTACATATTAGGGATGTATGCAGGAAAGCCTGAAACACGAAGTACAGTAAATCAAAGCTAAATTTCGGACATTCTTGTTTTGCATGAATTATTGGGAACTGCTTTGAAAGAAAATATTTCATTGAAAAGCTTCACTGAGCTTTGTGTTTCAAAATAAACTTAGCTTTTAATTATTGGGAATTTTATAATAAAACTATCAAATACCCCGCGTACTTCGTTGCGCCTTGAAAAATTTTAAAGTGCTTTATGAAATGAGACTTCCCAACGAATTTTCGATTCAAAAAAACCTTTATTTTTTTTTATTATAAATGTGGGAGTTAGTGAGTTAATACATTTGCGAAGGTATTTAGAAATTTGGTAAAATATCGGCTTTCTCATGCAAATTTAGGTTATAATCTTATAACTCAAGCCTTAACATGAATTTTAATTAAATATTTGTATCAAAAATAAATCAAAGATTTCTCAAATACTTTTGTTTGATACCGATACTGTAATATTTAACTTATTTCATCAGTTTAACTGAATTAAATTTTTTAAATGGGTGGCAACCCGCTTAACAAATATTTTGGACAGTAAACTTTCATAAGCCTTTTTAATTTGGTAACTGTATCGTAAAAATTTAATTTATGTTACCAATTTAATTGAATACAACTTTTCAAATAGGTGGCAGCCCTCAAAAATATTTTCGGCAGTAGACTTTCCTAAATCTCTTTATTTTGATACCCATATTGCAATATTTAATTTACCTTTTCAATTAAATTACGTTAAAATCTCCAAACATGTGGCATCCTTCCACACAAATATTTTCGGTTGTAGTTCTTTTTAAACATCATTCTTTGCAATTATTACTTTATTTTATCAATTTACTTAAACTGAAATTTTCAAACAGGTGGCAACTCTACAATTCTCGATTCTCTACATTTTAAGAAAGACCACTAGCAATACATCGGTGTAAACTGCATTCAATTCTATGCATTAGTTTTTGAGTGATGCACGTACAAACATACAGACAGACAGACAGACAAATTCTAGAAATTGTTGATTTGGCTTCTCTTGATCTTATAAAAATCTCCCATTTTGTTTTTCTTTAATATTTATTATGTGGAATTAGCTGCCTTCATCCAACGTAGGAAAGAGGCATACTTAGACCCAATGCGCCCGTTGTAATGAGAGCTCGAATTCGAACTCGTCCGTTCCCCCAGAAGCAGAACCATTTAGTTAGCTTCATAAAGCGCGAGAAGGTCGGCCAGACAGACAAAGCGGTGGTGGTGAAATGACCGTATTTTCGACCCCGAAAGGTCAGGGCAAAGACAGAGCAAGTGTTCCACACTCTAGCCTTCGTCCACGTTGCGGCAACTTCGCCACGACTTTCATATTATACCGGTCACCAGCCTTCTCTTGTCGAGGCTGAGCCGGATTTGTCGAGTCGTTGAGAAGAGTTGACGGCAGACAAGTTCATCGCAGGCTCGTCGACTGCATTGTTAACTGAATGTCTCTGTGGTCAGTAGACTTTGGAGCTAAATCATTAAAGACTTTCCTACATTCTATTTCTCGCAGTTGTTGACGAGGTTTTGCAGCAATGTACTTACTTAATAGCTGCTTGGGTATCGGAGTATATGATTACTGATGGTAAGGTAAGAGGAGATTCGATGGGCGGGTGCTGTCTCTTTTATGGCCGCGAGTTCTGCTAGGAAGACACTGCTGTAGTCTGGCAGCCCAGAGCAGATGTCTAATGAGATTTAGTTCAGGCCCATCCATGTAGATGGCTGTAACTCCACAGCTCTTGGAGGCCCCAGATCGAGTTTTCCTCCCAGTCCTTCCTCGACGGTATACGAGTGGAGAAATTGTTCCTGAGCTCCAGCGATGATGTTCCGTAATCTGGGAACCTAAACGTATCTGGGTAGTTGGTTACAATATTGGTTTGGCAGGAACTGGTACCTTTCCATTTTGACAGTGCGTTTAGTCTTACTGCATTGCAGCTCCTCTGTAGTTTTTCAAAAAGGTGTACAGGCAGAAATTTTAGGAGTGCACTGCCTCCCTTTGGCATAAGGACGACCTCCACCAATGTCAATGCTTTGGGTATGTATCCTAGGTTAAGACAAGCCTTATAGATTACAGGTAGGTTGGCACCTAATATGTCGGATGCTTCTTGCAGCTCCTTTGTGAAAATGCTATCCCGCCCAGGCGATTTAACAGGGTTAAATGATTGCCTCCCTCGCCGGCAATAGTCCTAGAGCCGGTCATACGGTACAGCCAGGGAAGTGTGTATCTCTCAAGAATCTCTAACCTTTTGCACTCTGGATGTATGTAACTGGTAGAAAAGGAACCCTTTGATAAGAGGAGCGGTGAAATGTTCCGTAGCTGGTTGAGTTCCAAATGCTCCTCATTATTGCCACAGAAGTTTTTCCATAACATCCTCTGAGCCCTTTTAATAACTCGACTTGTTAAGACCCCCTTTTAAAAGTGCTACGATTCATCTCTTTTCGCCTTACTACTAGATAGCTTCCTGTCGTTCTTCTTCAGGGAGGCGTTTTCTTCGTTTAGCCAGTATGGCTTCTTTTTCCCCTTCGGAATTACGATAGGGCAGAATGTGGAAAAAGCAAATACATACATGTGTATGTATTTATCGATGTTTTTATTCAAATAATATC
>NW_016192300.1:0-3450 GCF_001687245.7 Rhagoletis zephyria | reverse complement strand
TGCCCGCGTTCTAACTGTGTTGCAAAAAGACGCTACAGCAACATTCGATTGGACCGATTCGACGCTCATCGGTGCTCTACCAGTGTGTGAAAGAGAGAGAAGGGGAAGGGGAAACACGTTTGGGTACAGTGGTGGTGCTGCTGTTGGTGCCAGGTCAGTCGGTCAGTTGGACACACTGCAGTCTCTGGTACGGCACCAACACTACTGGGGTGCCACTACCCAAAACAGCCGACACCAGACAGCAACGACAGCAGCCACAGTATCCGCGTCTTTGGGTAGAAGCACAAACTAGTGCAGTGTGTGTTCAGTGTTGTGTTCCTGAAACCAAAAAATGAGAGAAAAAGAGACCGTGCCATTGAAAGGAAGTGCTGAATGGGAATCAAAACAAACAGTGGCCAGTGAGGGAATATGGCGGCAATGAGAGAGAGGGTTAGCAGGAGCAGTGCGGATTAGCAGATGCTGCTCACTGGAATGTGTACATCAGTGCTTCAGTCCTTCAGTCCTCGAAAAGAAGAAGAAGGACAGGGTGGAAGAGGGCACTTGGAACTCGACCAAGAAGATGCGTACACTGATGCTTCTGCTGCTGTTGTGTGTTTGTGCCTGCACTACTTGATGTGCACATTCGACGAGGCGAATAAATGTGCCACTCGACACATCTCACTTGTCTCAAGACTACTACAGACTACTAAGAGGGATAAGATAGTGGGTGATTGGCTGGCAGAGTGGGAGAGAGGGGGAAATTGGAGATGTGTGAGAGCTTTCAGTGGGCTTTGCAGGCACTCGGACAACAGTAGACGGAGTGCGAGGACAGCGAANTAGTGGGTGATTGGCTGGCAGAGTGGGAGAGAGGGGGAAATTGGAGATGTGTGAGAGCTTTCAGTGGGCTTTGCAGGCACTCGGACGACAGTAGACGGAGTGCGAGGACAGCGACGAACGATACAGTGAGAAGGTAATCAGCGAGACAGACGACACATGTACACACACACACAGGCTCAATAGCTGCAGTGTATGGCATCAGAGGTGCCCTGGAAAATACACAGACAAAAAGGAGAGATTGCACTTACCCTCAAGATGATGTCCACAAGGTGATGATCAGGCTGAAGGGGTGACCGATGAAAATGCTTTCAGTTTGGTTAAATGGAAAGTGGAGTGTGGGGGAGGTGCTCAGGTGGAGTTCAGCGGTGTTTAGGGAAGTGAGATTGGCCGCTCACTGAAACAGTATGCGAAAAAGAAGATTGCTTTACAACCCCGGCACAATGTGCACTGTACAGGGCCACTGTCATTCAGTGAGAGCGAGAGTGAGAGCAGGAGAGAGGTGGAGATCCGCTAGGGATATAAATAGAACTACGAGCCTTCTCGGTGGTGGTGGCACGCTCCGGCTACTGAGTCGGTCGGTGAGTGAGTGAGTATCGGAGTAAGTGATCCACACGTGACTTGGCGGCGGAGCACTGCACTGACACTTGTGGTTGTCTCTGTTTTGGTTTGTGACACTGACCGTTGACAGTGGGAGGAAACACCAATTCAAGATGATGAAAAAGAAGAAGAAAAAGGTGCTACCGATGCGCTGATGGCGTTGCACACTTTGGTACTGCTGTACAGTGAGTGAAAGTTTTAGTGATGCTCTCTTGTGATGGTGGTTTGCACCAACGATGTACGATGGCCAAGTCTGATCGGCGAAGGAGGCGATGGAGAGAGAGAGAGGTTGTTGTTGCCGCACAGTCTGCAGTGGTGGCAGTAGTGGACACCGAAGTAAACAAGTGACAGGCGAGATACTGCTGAGACAGTCGAGAGAAGTAGGCGACAGAACTGCTGGTGATGAGGATGGTGGTGCTGATGGTGATGCTCAGTGGTAGTGATGCTCGGTCAGGCAGAAGGAGATAGTTGCACAGTGTAGTGGTGGTGGTGGTGGCAGTGCAACAGTATTATTGCGATACTATCAACCACTGATAAGGAGAGAGAGAGAGAGAGAGAGAGAGAGAGAGAGAGAGAGAGAGAGAGAGAGTGGCATCAATGAAAAAGAAGAAAACGCAGAAATGCACAGTATCTGATGTGGTGGTTGTGTGGTGGGCTTTATCAATTGTATGAGCTGCTGAGACGAAATAGTAATGGCGCTAGTCAAGGGAACAGAGTCAGTAGTTACACGTAATGGTTGAGTACGGGTAGTTTAATCTGTCGGGACATCTGCTAATCTGGCAGTCGGTACAAACAGTAAATCGTGCAGTAGCGTTTTTTGTGCGGCAAAAGCAATGAAACAAGTAAAAGTATCAATATACTGTTTGAGTAGTAACAATAGTTTGGTAGAATCGGCGGTTCTAANGGGAACAGAGTCAGTAGTTACACGTAATGGTTGCGTACGGGTAGTTCAATCTGTCGGGACATCTGCTAATCTGGCAGTCGGTACAAACAGTAAATCGTGCAGCAGCGTTTTCTGTGCGGCAAAAGCAATGAAACAAGTGAAAGTATCAATATATTGTTTGCAGTAGTAACAGTAGTCAAATTAGAATCGGCGGTTCTAATTTTAGAAACACTCGAAAGATGCAATGGCGGGAAATTGAGGGTCAGTTTAGTTTGGGAGATATTAACGGAGAAAAAAGAAGTGGCAAACAGCTGAGTGTGCTTGTTGAAGTCGTGGGTGGATGTGCCAGGCTATAAATGACCCCCTTTTCACAGCGCACGCATGCATCCGGTGTGTGTGCGAGAGAAAGAGTTGAGCCGATGGTGACCTCGGTGAACGGGTGAACGGTCTTTGTGAGAGAAAGAGAAAACGAGGAAGCTGAAGACAGGTTAGAAGACTGAGCTTTTGAGTGAGAAAGCCGACAGGGGCCTAGCTGTAGGAGAGGGGACTAGAAAGCGGCGACGGCAAAAACGGTCTGCAGCGAGGTCTGCGCGGTCCGATGGTTGCAGAGTGACTGACTGGCACATTGACACAGACGTGCATGTGTGCCACCAAGTCCTGTGCTGGCAAGTGGAGCGCAAGTTCAGTGGTCACAACACACTGCATAGGCACATGCACATACATACACACACGCAGTGTATTCCTCGGCACTAGGCCACTGTCGCTGCAACAGCGCATTCACACACACAACGAAAGGCAGGCCAGAAAGTCGATCTACCGACGACATCAATGAATGAGGAAGAGAGTGGGAGGGCAGGAGAAACCAGCGCCAATGGCCTAGAGATCGACTGCCACGGCGGGAGAGTAGACCAGGCTGCTGATGCAGTAAGGGAAAGAGAGAAAGAAACCGACGCCGGACGACTCTGCTGAGACGACTCCTGGTGACGACAGCAGAAGCAGCTGCTGCAGCAGTGGTGCTATACTATCTGCTTTTCATCGAACGCTGCTGTTTTCAAGACAGTGCCGTACCGAAGCTGCCGGTTACCAACCAGGCCCAACCACTACGCTGATCAACTACAGTTGAGCCTATTCACGCAAATTCATTACATGTGTTT
>NW_016192299.1:0-3450 GCF_001687245.7 Rhagoletis zephyria | reverse complement strand
TTGTTGTAAGCAGCCAGCCAGGGCTGCCAACTACACTTAGCTATGAAGTACCATATTGAGGATAAAAAGGTGCCAAAGTGTGCCAAATAGAAAAATAAAAGTACCAAAAAAGATGCCATTCTTTTTAGTTCTTCCTATTTCGCATGAAAATTAGAAACATATTCCTAAAACAAAAGTCCATTGCCAAAGTAAGATAAACCAGCTGAATACACTATAGAAATTAGAAAATTTTATTCCATAAAAAGAAGTGCACGCAAAGGATTTCACAAAAATGTATTGAAATATAACTATTTTTCAAAAGTGCCATTTTGGCACTTTGTGCCGAGTTGAAAAATTAAGTGCCATTTGAGGTAAAATAGGGCCCAAAATGGCACGGTTTGAGCCAAGTTGGCAGCCCTGCAGCCAGCGCTCCCTTTAGATTAATATAGAAAACCTGTTGTTACAGTTCAAAGAATTTGTGTAAGGTCATCGGCGTAGCCAGAATGAAATTTAGGGGGGGGGGAGGGGCTCGACCCTATTAAGCTGGCATTTCAAGGTACTATTTTATAAGGAAAATTTTAAAGCTAGGGGGGGCTCGAGCACCCCCCTGCCCCTACCTGGCTACGCCCATGTGTAAGGTGGTAACTCTAAATAATGTCTAAGTGAGTTAACAATAACCTAACTTAACCTACCTGTTTACATCTGCCAACCCAATAAGTAGGCTAGTAAAGTAACAAACAACCCAACATTTTCATATTCCATAGAGCTTATACTATTGGTCGGTTTATAATTTGTTCATTAAAAAAATGAGTGCAAAATTAAAAAAAAAAATCATTTTTGAATATTAGTTAAAATTGTCCTGGCCAGGATTTTTTCAACCAATTCAGTGATGAGGAATTAGTAATTACTAATACGTTTCATACAATATAGATTTCATCCAATAAACAGATAGTTCAACAACGTTTCCTATTCGGTTCTTGGGACTATTCGAGCAAATTCAACGGCATGTGAAAAGATAGGAGGTATGTGACTAGCTCTGTTGCTCTTACGTAATAATAATAACCATAATAGATTTGCGCTTACACATATGTTAGTGTTTGGCCGAGCTTCTCCTCCGATTTGTGGCGTGCGCCTTGATGTTGTCACACAAAGCGGAGGGACCTACAGTTTTACGCCGACTCCGAACGGCGATTGTATTTTTATGAGAAGCGGTTTTTCATGGTATAAATACACTCGGAAGTTTGCCATTGCCTGCCGAGGGACGACCGCTGTTAAGAAAAAACCTTTTTTTCTATATTTTTGCGATGTTGCTTTCACCAGGGTTACCACTACACCACAGCGGCCGACAGCGGCGTTGCTCTTACGTAAGTCTTTTTATTGGGCAGATCTAAAGAAGGTGCCCAAATATACATATAGTGAGTCGCGTTATCCTAGAAAAATTGCCACTTGTAGTATCTCAAGCAGATGAACATACGCTGAGACTTCAATGAACCTTTAAGCCGAATAACGTTAAATGCAAACTTAATATATTGCTGTTCGATCCATTTGCTCCGTATTCTCCACACTGCACATGCCCCTCATTTTCATTGGGTTCGTTGGTGTAAATGTTACGCAAGCTCTTTTGAGTTAAACTCCTGGATGGGCTTTAGCCAGTATTTTATCGATATCAGACTTGTGCGAGGCACCAGCAAGCGTCGTACAAGTTTAGAGCGGATACGGGTTCTCCTGATTAAACTGTAGCTCTACTTTTGGCAATATCAGTTTGGCCCACTTCAATTGGTACCGCAGAATCCTGCCTTCTTTATTACTTTCATCTATGACGTCTATGGTCCTTTGATTACTTCTTTTTTTTTGGTGCCGTTGCTAAAACTTAGCGGTAGACTTTTCCTCTGAGCAATCTATTAATTTTCATACAGTTAAATTTTTAAAACCAGATTTATTGAATTCTCTCATAGATTGTACTCTTGGCACCTTATCTAGGCCCCCTATATTTTTGTGGATCTTTGAACTTCCCGTATCTGGGGATAGGTAACCTATATATCAATATTGCTACGGTTATGTGCCCTCGTTGTGATTTTTTTCTGCAGCAAGGGAAATGGGTGGTGCGTTAGCTCCAGTCCAGCCGATTGTGGTTGCTTCTGTATATTTTGTCTTAAAGAAGAAAGACTTCGGAGAGCTACGGGTATACTACAAAACATAAATATCGCGACCGGGCTTAATGTAAGCTCAGCACAAGTTCTAAGAATTATAATTTCACAGCAATACATATCGTCACTAGACACGAATAAGGGCGCGCCATTGTTTTGGCGGCAAAAAAGGACGCATTGACGAAAAAATACGCGTAAAAAAACTTCGGCAAAAAAAGACGCGTAAACATAGACTTATATGTACCTAGCCAAGGACTGTCTCTTTAGCATTTTGCCCCAAACTTCTTTGGGAAATGCACATAGAATTACACCCGAAAACTTAGTGGACCCGCAAAAATAAGCTTACGCGTCTTTCTTCGCCGTGAAATAGGTTAACGCGCCTTTCTTCGCCGTCGACGAGATCTAGACGCCTTTCTTCGCTGAAGTTTTTATTATGCGTCTTTTTTCGGGGTCAACTTTGGACTTCGCGCCTTTATTCATGTCTTGTGTCGATACAGTCAAAAAGGATGTGCGGATATTTTGCATATTTGCATATCAAATAAAATTCATAAAATATAGGTAATTAATAGCAAAAAACTTGACTCTTATTCAGAAAATTGCATGCATTAAATTTCATTGTAGTTTCTTTTCATCAAAATTGTCGATAATTGAGCTGGTCAATGCTCTTGATTGGTAAACAAATACTATTTAAATTGGCTCTGAAGAGACATGCAAATTTGCAGAATCTTTTTTGCAGCTCAAAATAAATGCGAATAAATCAAAGCAGCTGAAATGGCAGTATATTTATAAATAAATGTGTAGTTTTTAATATATATATATTTATATATGTATATGCAGTAATCAAAGAGGTGACAAATTCGAAATCGGTGGCGTTGAAAAAAACTAAACCAAGTCGAAAACTAACTTATTCTTGTAGTACAGGGTGTTACAGAAATAAGCCTACATAAGCGTCAATTTGAAGGTAACAAAAGCAGATGTTTTTAAATTAAAGTGCCCTTGCCCTCAAACTGGGCAACATATCCATCGGTAAATAAAACCGTCCTCATCAAATATGGAAACCGGGCCTTGATGTCTTCCAATATTTTTTGAAGAATACCTACATATACTGAATATTTATCGTGCATTTGAATATGGTTGGGCAATTATATGGAAATAGTTTGCTGAAAAAAATAAACAAAGTTTATGCTGCCGCGTTTGTACAAGCGGATACATAAATAAAATAAATGAAAAGGACAATTTTTTTAATTCAAAAATATAGCAATTTTTCACGCTGACATTTTTATAGAAAAAATCTTTGCTTATCAGCTCGTCTCCAGATTCACTC
>NW_016192298.1:0-3450 GCF_001687245.7 Rhagoletis zephyria | reverse complement strand
TTTTTTTTGTCTGCGCCTAGAACCGACTTTCAATGACATGCCAATAAAGCGATTATATACGAGTTTTCTCAATAATACGAATGAAAGCAAAAAAGTCTTCATAAATATTGATTGTCGTCTAATTTCAAGTGTATGAATTAATTATTAAACCAAAAGAGATAATATTCATATCTATACTCCTATATGTATGTAACTTACTTAAGCAAGTCACTTTAAGTGATCACTTGAAACAAAAAAAGGAACTATTGAATGGGCAATTAAAAGAAAGTATGCAGGTGTTGTCTCTCTTAATTTAGAATCCGTTGGATTTCAGTTAAATTATGTGTTCGAGTAATATTTATAAATATTTCACTGATCAGCAGGTGCTTTTTTACAAATGAACTCAAAGAATCTTGAGAAACGGATATCTTAAATGAAAATCACAAACCTCACTAACAAACAATAATTAAATTTAAAATAATGTGGGTATGTTTTTAAAGCATCTTCTCAATTCTCTTGAAGCCAAGTTAGACTAAGATAGATATTTATGTGAAAGCTTGAAAGTTGATTGATTGGTAGCAGCCTCGTTGGCAGAAATTGTACACTGGATGTGCGCGACTATAGTCGGATCCACTCTTTGAATTTGAATTTTAATTTTAATTTACTTATCATCAAAGGCTTACATTAGTACAATAAGAATCTTGATCTTTTTTAGTACAAGAACAATTGGTACGTGTGAGGAGAATATAGAATACATTAGAAATTTCATAGGATATAACTTACACAGAAAAAAATAAAAAATAAAATAAGTAAATAATTCTTAATTCCAAATTATACTAATGTAAATTCTAGTCTGCTTGGGTTATTAGAGAAGTGCGAATATATGAGAGTTTTATTGTTGCTTTTATATATATAATTCGCCTATTAATGCAGTCGGAATGGAGTTCCAACTTCTAGTATTTATGAAAAACATTCTTATGGTATGGTGGCCAACTTAGGCTAAGAATTACATCGTTAAGAACTTTGTGGAATTTAGATGTTAGATGAGATTTTGTAAAAGTGCAACCAGATGACGGCTTTAGGCTATGAAGAAATTCTTTATGAAGCTATCCTATCGCTTAGTGGACAATGCAACTCTTTCATAGGCGGAAACGTTTGCGATCAAGGAGGCGGTGAGGTCTGTATATGTTACCGGCCAAACCCGATCTTAGGAAAAACTAGTTTTTCTTGGGCGAAACTAGTTCTATCTAGATCCGATACATCCGTCAAACGCGAAATTTAAGTTGGACACAATAATATTGTGGACTGCGTAGTTGGAGTTGAACTGATGAGGGTTATTTTTTTAAAGCGCCGCCGAAGGCCACTTACGCAGAAAGGAGTTCTGCTCAAAAATACTGTGGCGCCTGATCTAGTTTAGCCTAGTCAAAACTAGTTTGTCCTAAGATCGGGTTTGGCCGGTATTATATATAAAACTTCAAGCAGTCGGGATATCGCAGATGAATATTTTCTCAGGTAGAAGGAAGTAATTCTGACGCTATCCTTTTACTCGGTTGGGTTGCAACTTATGAAAGACTGTCACAGTGCAGTAGCCTGCATTTGTACTACGACGTACTGAAATGTATCAATATCGCCAAGTGGCTCTAGGTTTGCTCGAACTTTTAGTTGCACCGCCACCAAGCACTCTAACCAACCAACTAATATTTTTTATAATAGTTCATTTCCAGCAAGTCTTAGTCTGCAGTTTATGCCTATTGGAACAAGGAGACTGCAAATCGAAGGGGGAAATTCCTCCTATTAAGTACAAGCAAACGAAAGCGAAAAAGCAGAAATTAATATGTAAAGCTTGCCTAAATTTAAATTATTGGTGCATTAAGATGAATAGGTACTGAAAAAGTCCTTTTAAAATGTTATTCTTGAATTTCAATACGTATGTATTTTTGAAAAAAAAAAATATATGTTAAGGAAAAATATGCACATGAAAACATCCTCGGATTTCGACCCTCTAACTTTATTTGCTTAGAAAAATAAATTTAATTAAAAGGACATTTTTGATATCTACTCCACCATGTGGACCAGAAGAGGAAATATTTTAAATTTTACAGAATTTTTCATTTTCATCTAGTACCCATATTATTACTCCACATTACACTTTTTTTTAAATAATTTTCGATTAATGATATTTTTGAAAGTCCCTTTTAAAAACCCTGACCTCAGCGAAAAAAAACTTAAAACGCAGTTTCACTAAATCTGGCCCATAGCTTCGTGACTATATTGATTATCTCGTGTGTTTTGAAATTTTTTGGTTTTTGTCGCACGGTGTAATGCGAACTTTCAGACTTTTTGGCGTCGACTGCCGAACAGTGCTGTAGATCCACCGCCTGATTTCCGAAATTGCTATCACTTCTACCATTTTTTCAAATTATTGTTGCTTTTCCACAATAAGCTTTTCATTAAAAATGGCCTCAAGCTCAATAAAAATTGTTAAAATATTAACCTAATGAAAAGTTTCGTTCAAAAGGAACGCTAGACCGTTTTTTTTACCGAAATGTTATGAAAACAAATTATTTTCTTACGCTTTTAGATATATGTATGTATGTACATATGTTGCCGAATTATCGTAAAACATGTCCGGCCAGAATGGCTTACGCAGTTACAGCGCCAATCAAGATGTCTTATATTACATTGATTTGATATTTGAAACAACTTTCTATCTCCGCTGATACACATTTATGAATTTCCATAAAAATAACTATTTACATATATACATACATATGTATGCATGTATATATCTATGTAAATAAGCACAAAATTAAAAAATTGCAACCAAAACTGTAGAAAAATCGCATGAGCCCCTAAATTATGGGTAAGTGCCCGAGCAAAATAATAAAAAAATATTAAAAAAAACAAGTATAAAGCACATAACAATCAGTTAAGTGATGTCGTTGTCATTGGAATTGGCTTGCTCTTACAAGTCATTTATTAACCAGTTATCTTTGTAGCAATGTAACGAATGATTTTGACATTTTTATTGAAATTTACGCAACTAAATAAACACCGATTAGTTGGCTATCCAACGCTATCTGCTCTGCCTTATCGAAGATCGGCGNGAGCTACCATGAACCTAAAAAAAAAAAACACAAAATTGGACAAAAATGGGCAGAAAAATAAAAGAAAAACCGGAAAAGGCAACCACTTGAGCAGATCACTGCTGACTTTGATGATTTTGTGTATGTCGTATGCAGCAGCAGACAGAACACAGTGGGCAGCAGTGCGTACACAATTTGGCATATTTTCCTTAGCATGCAGGTATATATAAAAAAATAAAAGTTTGTTTATTGATAAGAAGGATAATGACATTTAATTAAACTACTTTGCATTATTCTATGCTGCACTGTGCTAGCTGATTTGATATTGACAAAACGAAACTAACAAACTTCAAGCGATATAAAAATTGAATGCAATTTGGCGCAC
>NW_016192297.1:0-3450 GCF_001687245.7 Rhagoletis zephyria | reverse complement strand
ATGTCAACGCCCAGGACGGCGCAATCTTGTATTCTATCATTCTTGGTTTATACCTATATAAGAGGTTGCGCAATGCCTGCGCATTCCGTTATTCTTTTCTCGCAAAATTGGGCGACAACAACAGCGAAAACAACAAGCAGCGTAAAAAAACATAAAATTGAAATGAAGTGAAGCGATTTCAAACCAATTGTAATCNGCTGTTTCACCTCGTTCTTCTTTGCGCTCTATTCTTTGTTTACTTGTGGTACACAAATGTCAACGCCCAGGACGGCGCAATCTTGTATTCTATCATTCTTGGTTTATACCTATATAAGAGGTTGCGCAATGCCTGCGCATTCCGTTATTCTTTTCTCGCAAAATTGGGCGACAACAACAGCGAAAACAACAAGCAGCGTAAAAAAACATAAAATTGAAATGAAGTGAAGCGATTTCAAACCAATTGTAATCGATAGCTTATTGGAAAATACATTTACTGTTAATTTTAACCAAATTTTTTCTCATACCTGTATGTCGAAAAAGCCACAAAATCGGATTTTTCACTGCGGTAAATTTTTGCGAAATTTTTATTTCAACTCGCCATATCTCAGACGTTTGTGTATCGATTGATTTGCAATTTGTACACAATAAACTAGATACTATTCTAAAGACGGCACTTCTTAATATTTATTTAAAACAAAATTGCGGATATTTTAACATTTTTATAAAAATTAAGGAGGTGATTTTTACAAATGCAAAAGTTGTGTTATGAAGTTTAAAAGTTTTAATGCAGCATTAAAGACAAATATATACGGATATTTTTGGGAAAGTTTCAGGTTTAGACAACAAGTAGTTCTAAAGTTATAACAATATTATGATGACACCCACGAGTGTTATATAACTATTACTAAACTTAATACACATACTTACATACATACATACATAGTAAATATGCACGTAACTCCATACATAGTCAAAATAGTTATTCGTACAGTGATTGTTTCGCAATATTCGCAATGTTTTTAATAATGATTATTCGGTAGTTTTTCACGAAAATATAGTTAATGATTTAACAAAACCCATACGAATTAAATTTTAAAACTTTTTGCAAAGCTTAAAAAATTCTACAAATTTTCATCTATATTTCAAAATTTTGACTCACATTTTTTAGAGAAAAATTGCGTTGATTTTTGAAATTTTATCTTCTCAATGGTGTTGAACGTTTTCTTCCATGCAAATTACATTTTGCTCATGGAAGCAGATAAGTAACAGCCTTGAGAAACAAATTCTAAAAAATCAAAGGTAATTTAAAGCGACTTGATGCTTGCGATTTATTAACTGAATGAGCTACAACTCTGCATACAAAATTTGTTCTAAAAGCTGTCATTCAAAATTTTGATGAAAATTTGTATAATTTTTTTAAGTTTTGCAAAAAGTTTGAAAATTTCATTTATATGGTTTTTGTTAAAATATAAACAGAATTTTCGTGAAAACTTAAAGAAAAATTAAAAACATTGCGAACATTGTAAAACAATCACTGTACGAATAACTATTTTGACTATGTGTGTAATTACATATATGCATACATAGTATTTAGGTCTGTAGAGCTTTAATAAGTTATATTACACTGATAAATTTATGAATTTCAACATTTCACTTAATATTAGATACTTCCAAAATTACTTGTACAAGTGCCCACTAAAAATATTTGTAATCTAGAGGCGAGCGACCGCTCGTGGGTGTCATCATAATATTGTTATGACTTTAGAACTACTTGTTGTCTAAACCTGAAACTTTTCCAAAAATATCCGTATATATTTGTCTTTAATGCTGCATTAAAACAAAACAAAAATTTTAAACTTCATAACACAACTTTTGCATTTGTAAAAATCACCTCCTTAATTTTTATAAAAAAGTTAAAATATCCGCCATTTCGTTTTAAATAAGTATTAAGAAGGGCAGTTAGACTCATCTTCTTCAGAATAGAATCTAGTACAAATTTCAAATGAATCGAATCATAAACGTCTGAGATATAGCGAGTTGAAATCCAAATTTCGCAAAAATTGGCCGCTGTGAAAAATCAAGTTTTGTGGCTTTTCGGCATGAAGGCGTGAAAGTGAACAAGTAATTTTTAGCAAAAAAAACCGACTTAAAAAAAAATTTATATATATATATCTCATGATCCACTGATCGGATCTCAACCAGATTAGTATGGGCCCACCTCTGAGACACTACCTTTCCGATGCAAAAAGAATTATCGAAATCGGTTGACGTGGTCTAAAGTTATGCGGTAACATACATAAAAAAAAAAAAAAAAAATATTCCGACGAACTGATAACCTCCTCCTTTTTTGGAAGTCGGTTAAAAATCGCCCTGAGACGATATGCGGAGAGAGAGGCAATTTTTATTTCGCGGATTGCGCGACCTTCTATGTATAGATCTTGAGAAAATAATAGATCATTTCTAAAAAAACATCTTATTCTGTCGCTTTGGCTTTTTATTTAGAATTTCTAGAAAAGTTTTAGGTATGCAGTTTTATAGCCTATAAAAATTTAGTAGCTCAAAGTGTAAATTTCAGGCGCTAAGAAATCGCGTTGATTTTTAATGGAAGAAAATGTCATTGAATCTACCACATTGTTTTGGAATGTACCACAATTTTTCATGCTTATTTACCACTAAGAAAACTCACTCAGAAGATCACCGAACACTCTTAACAGCAACTGATTTCATTTGCTTTGCCGAAACACCAGCGAAGCATCAGTCAATCGTATATATGCGTAAGACGCACGAAGACGATGATAGTATACATTAGAGGTATACGCCGCCGAGCCACGCCGCCGCCGTTTTTTGTCATTTCTCACGCGCCGCCGCCGAGTTACGAAAATATCGGCGCGGCGGCGGCGGCGGCAGCGTTCGGCGCCTAAGGAATTTTGTACAAAATTTTCATGATGTATGCACATTGAAATACATCGTTTAAAGGAACTAAATACTATTCGTATAAAAACACTATTTTACGAAATGAAATTTACCTTTTTAAAGGAGTTTTTTGCATAATTCGGGGCACTGAGCATTTCCAAAAAAGCGTAACTCAGAAAAAACATAGGTAACACGTTTATATACTACTACTATACTGGTAATCGACGATTTTTTTCCGCAGTAGAGAAATTTTTTCAATACTACTTTTTTATATACTACAACAACAAGAAAGTTACACATGAAAAACTTTAACGCCAATATCTCAGAAATCAGTTTTAACAGAAGCGCCCTTATTGCATCTAACTCCTCAATTATTGGAGATAAAACAAAGACGAGTTGATTTTTCTGTGTATTTTTTTTTAATATTTTAAACACACTTTTATTAAAAAGCAAACACTTTTTTTTGCTAATTTTTACATTAGTAAGTTATNAGTTGATTTTTCTGTGTATTTTTTTTTAATATTTTAAACACACTTTTATTAAAAAGCAAACACTTTT
>NW_016192296.1:0-3451 GCF_001687245.7 Rhagoletis zephyria | reverse complement strand
TTCAGCAAGCCCGAAAGAACAACTGGTACGATGAGGAGTGTCAGGAAGCCGTTATAGGAAGCTGAAGAGGGAAGCGAGACGTATTTGGAGCAACAAGTAGAGAGACGGCGAAATACGTGAGTGCGAAGAGCTTAAAATGTTGGCTGACAGGAAAAATGCCCGGAAATTCTAGCAGAGAGCTAGGCGACTTACGGAAGGTTTCAAGACCAGGGAAACTCCTATAAGCACAAAAATGGCGACCTAGTTACCGATGTCGAAAACGTACCTAAATTATGAAGGGAACACTTTTCCACCCTAGTTTATGATAGCGGTATGGAAAGTTGCAAAGAAGATGAACCCAAGCCCCCCAGCGATGACGACGGAGTCGATGTTCCATCGCCTGACTTTGACGAGGTACGAATAGCAATAACGCGGCTGGAAAACAACAAAGCTGCTAGAGCTGACAGCCTGACAGCTGAGGTATTCAAGAAGATCTTATCGAGTGTATTGTACGAAAGACTGAAGCCCACCATCAACGAACTGATTGGACCTTATCAGTGCGGCTTTAGGCCTAGAAAATCCACCTTATATCAGGTATTCACAATACACCAAATCTTGGAAAAATCCCCGCCAGAATAGGATCGGCACGCACTATATATTTTTCGATTTCATAGCCGCTTCGACATCACGAAAGGAAGTTGTCTTTATGTCGCGATAGCTGGATTTCGTATCCCCGCGAATCTAGTATGGCTGTGTAAAATGATGTTGAGCCATGAACTGCATCAGAATTGGGAAGGACCTCTCCGAGCCGTATGCTACCAAGGGAGTTTCAGACAGCGCGACTCCCTTTCATGTGATTTCTTTAATGTGATGTTTAAGAGGAAGTGAACCGCTCAGGCACAATACTTCACAAGACCGTACAATGACTGGCGTATGCCGTCGACATCGACATTATTGGTAAAAACAACGGTTACGCCGGTTATGTCTTCTGGGGATTAGATAGAGAAGCAAACCGAATGGGGCTGGTGGTGAACGAAGATAAAACGACGTATCTCTTGCCATCACACAAACGGCTTGCGCATACACGTCTGGATACCCACGTCACTGTTGACAGTTACCAGTTTGTAAAGTAGACGACTTCGTTTATTTGGGAATCACAAAAAACACCAATAATAATTTTAGCATCGAAACCGAACGCCGAATAACTCTTGCCAAAAAGTGCTACTTTATACTGAGTGGACAATGCAGAAGTAAAGTATTCTCTCTGCGTACAAAAATATCACTCTATAAGGCACTCATCATGCCTGTGCTGGTATATGGCGCAAAAGCATGGGGAATGGCAACTTCCGATGAAGCGGCTCTTGGAGTATTCGAGAGAAAGATTTTCGGTAAGATTTTTGGGCCTTTACGCGGTGGTGACGGCGAGTACCGCAGACGATGAAATTATGAGGTGTATGAGCTTTACAACGATATAGACATAATGCGGCGAATTAAAATACAGCGGCTCCGCTGGCTTGGCCATTATTTCGAAAGTATTCAACACGCTGGTGATATCACAGGAAGAGGGAGGCCCCCACTGCGATGCAAAGACCAAGTGCAGGACTTGGCTTCACTTGGCATTTCCAATTGGCGTCAGTTGGCACAGTAGAGGAACGACTGGCGTGCTTTCTTGAACTCGGTCAATATCGGTTAGGCGGTTACAGCGCCAAATAATAATAAGAAGCAGAATTGTCTTCATGAAAGTCCACCAAGGAGATGACTAAATTATTTGCATAAGCGTCGAATCTTTTGTAGGACCTCTTCCACAAGCTATGTCTATAGCAAGGAAGAAAACAACACTTGTTGATTACCAAGAGTGGGTTAGCATGCTCGTCACTCTTTACGAATCCAAGTTTACGATCACAAAGATAGTGTATTGTTTCAGTAAAACTGTCCAGCGATATGGTCCATTCCCACGATAAATTCTTTTTCTATTCTAACAGAAAAGCAAGATGATTAGAGTGTGTCTCGTTTAAGACCTTTGCAAAAAATAAAATATGTTTTTTCTCTGAGATCCATCAACAAGAAAAATACCTTAGCTCAATCGAGAAGGTTATAAAAACTATGTCAATGGTCGTGAACCCACAATTAGTGCAACAACTTTTCCGGCATCAAAACGAATTGCAGTTTCTGTTGTTGTCCCACAAGCACTGATCTCAATTTCAAGTGTACAATGAAAGGAAGACACGCTCGCGCACATGAAATACAAAAAGCATCAATGAACCGAACCGTTATGCGCCATGGTGGTTTTAAATACGCGAGCACACTCAGCTATTGTTTCCAAATGCTTGCCAAAGTTGAATGGGCATATACCGGAGCTGAGGCGTGTTTGTGCGCATGTGTATCCGTTTAATCCTCTGAAATTGATCCCTAATTTGCTCAGGGTGACTGGCTCTTGTTGATGCACGTTTGCTGCAGCAGTATGCTGCTTACAGCAAATAAGGTTTTTCACATTTTCTTCTTTTTTGCGGTGTTCTTTTTAAACTCGCTTTTCTGCTTTTACGAGTATCTACATATGTTTCAGTTCGGGCTGACACTTGAATTGGTAGTGGTGGTTGGTGGCGAATGGCAGACAGTGTTTTAACGCGCAAAGCTTAGGCACAAGTGGACATACATATTTGGGTGCATATAGTTTTAGGGATTTTTTTCAGAGAAGGAAGTCTATTGTAATATATTTTTGAAATTTTCACATTTTTATTTTTTTCTAAGCGATGCGTGTCGAAGCGCATATCATTTTCTCACTTCTGCTTTATTTTCGGTCATTTACCTATTCTTTGTGTCTCATTTGCTTTGCACAAAAAAAAAATTAAGGATTAGTAGCATACATTATGCGAGCTTGGTGGATATTTGTAAAAGTCTGTCAGTTCATAAGCGTGTTTATGCCAATGAACTTATTATTTCCACAAACAAAGCAGGCTTGGATTTGCGCGTTTTTTACCAGGATTACCCACACATACATAGTGAGAGTTCATACATTAGTTTTAAATCAATAGCAAACAGCGGGTCCACAAACATTTTCCGCAAACTGCGAACTGAGTTAGTTATAGACACAGCGCTGGCGAATGACTGCCTGGCCCAAAAAATTAATTGGAGAGTTAGTGAGGATTATACCCTCAGCGACCATCAGGAAATAATAATGGACTTGGAGTACTAGTTACTGTCGAAATTCGACCGTTTTTCTAGTCTTTTAAGACTCTTGGGCGAGGAAAGTCTGCTGCTATGGATCTAAAACATGACTACAATTTTTTATATCTTTGAAGGTCTTTGGAGGACTTAAAATTTACCTAATTTGATTACAATTTGTCAATCAATCTCGACAATTTGAAACATAGATAATTCAATAAATTTAGATAACACTAAAATCCGATAACTCAACAAAAATCGATAACTCGACTAATTTCGATAACTATCGATAAATTTCGATAACCGTGCG
>NW_016192295.1:0-3451 GCF_001687245.7 Rhagoletis zephyria | reverse complement strand
AATAATAATAATAATAATAATAATAATAATAATAATAATAACAATAGTATAATAATATTTTGCCGCTTACAGTTTGGTAAAGTTTTTGGCTAAGCTTCACTTCCAATTTATGGTGTGCGTCCTGCTGTTATAACACAAACGCCTGCATGTGTTTGATGACAGCCGCGTCCTTCGCTCCCACCACGAGCCCGCTACTCACCCTTTCTAAAAGTTCTCTTTTTATGAGATTTGTAGCTACCATGCTTCAAAATGAGAAAAATCGCAATGACTAAATTTTTGTCACCAAAAATACACAAAAAACCGATTTTTTTTACTTTAAATCGAATTTTTTTTTTAATTGTGCAATTTTGTGCAAATTTTTATTTTGGCCCTTGATGATCGATTAAAGGTTTCTGAAAAGATTCGATTTGTACACGCTGATATACAATTTATATGCTTATGTGAAAAAAGTGAAATCCCTTTTTTTAATCTAAAGGAGAGCAATTGGCATGTAGGGATGACGTTTAAAATTTCAAAATAATGTTTTTAATTAAGCTTACAATGTGTAAAATGAAAAGTGTACCCAAGACTGCAATCTCGTTAGGAAATGAAATGAGACGGATACGACCATTGATTAATAAAGGCCGGAAAACTGGCGATTATCGTTCGTCAAAACAGGCATGTTTGTACAAGCTCAGTATTCTTCCAGGTGATTTTCAAACAATTTGGGACTGGTTTTCTATTATATCAGACATCCATACGCACATATATCGTATCTGAACTTTTTTTACCAACTTCTATTTTCGATTTTCCTTCCCTTATATCGCCCAAATTACGCACTATGCGACGGTTGCGGCAACACGAATTTCAATGAGCAACAATGATACATACGAGCGCACTTGTGCACAAGGGTATATGAACTTTATTCACATAACGGTTGTTTGTAACGGCCAAAAAGAATCGAGATAGATATAGACAAATGTATACATAAATGCTGAGAATGAATAGAGAAGTCGATTAAGCCATGTCTGTCTGTCCGTCCGTCTGTCCGTCGTCCGTGTACGCGATAACTCGAGTAAAAATTGAGATATCTCAACGAAATTTGGTACGTAGGTTGCCCTTTATCCAAGGTAGGTTGGTATTCAAAAAGGGGGAAATCGGACTGTAACCACGCCCACTTCCAATATAACGGTATTTTCGAAAAATGCAAAAACTACCATATTTCAGTAAATATTGGATCCAAATTGTTGAAAATTGGTATGTCGAGTAGAATTGTGGTAAAAAATTATATTGTTATGAAATTTTTGGAAAATGGGCGTGACCCCGCCCACTTATGATGAAATGCTGTATCTCAGCAGCCGCTTCATCAATCCTTACCAAACTCGGTACGAGGATTGGGTAGGGCCTAGCTAAGAAATCTGTTGAAAATCTTTAAAATCGGGCAATAACCACGCCCACCTGCCATATAACGGTGATTTACAGAAACACTAAAACTGCGATAAATTAGTACTAACTACTGGAGCTAATTCACTTAAAATCGATGATTGCACTTAGCAGAAAATTTGAATATTATAAATTTTTGGATAATGGGCGTGGCGCCGCCCACTTATGACCACACAGGTGTATCTCGGTAACCGATTTATCAATTTCCATCAAACTCGGTGCACTTAAAAATCTTAGTACGGAAAAGCAATTTGTTGAAAATTATTCAAATCGGACTAAAATTAACCCGCTTCCCGTATAACGGTAAATTTCAGAAATACGAAAACTCCAATATTTCAATAACTGAGGACGCTAACTTACTTCAAGTTAATAGTTACAAAAATCTCCTAACAATAAATAAGACTACTATAGACTTTTAACAATTGGACGTAGCACCGCCCACTTTATAACTACGAAGGTGTACCTCGGTAACCACTTAATCGATTTGTACCTAACTAGGTTCAATTATATCATTAAGTCTCTGCATATTATCGGAAACGTTTGAAATCGGGTAAAGACCCCTACTTATCATGCAAAGGTAGTTCAGAGAAAGTTGAAACGACGATATTTGATACCTGCGCCATGTATATAAGGTTCGGTTTCACCCGAACTTATACTTATTTACTTGTTTCTTCTATTCCACATATTTTTTCCTTTTAATTGATACCTCTATTGTTATTTTATATGCACCGAATCTTTTGAATAATTTTTTTATTCAATCATATTCTAGAAACTATCCAATGCCCGCTTGCTTGGCGGCGCCTAATAAGAACTTTTCCGTTGGCCAATGCAAAAGAGTATTTAAAAGCAAAAATAGTCTGTAAAATCTAAATTTTTAGTTTAAGTTGAAACCACTAAAGCGCAGTATCCTCCTCACACATAGGCCAAGAATAGTAACGCTGTGATACCATATGGAATACTAATCCCTTTTAATGTCATGAGCTGTGAGATCTCTGCCAAGAATGCGTAATCTTTTTCTATAATCTTGCAACTAAAACTTTGGTCCGATGCGTAAGCCAATAAAAGTCAACTCAAGAGTACCGATGTGCGTTTTCTGTTATTGGAGGCCCAGGAATCCTCGCTATCCCACAGGATGAAAAGTTTTCCGGTACATTGCCGAAATGAGTCGTGTGATCTCTTGAATATCGTTCAAATGAAGCAATTGATATACCTACGGTGATCTTTCCTTGCTAATTCGCCACTTTTACAATTCTGATTTCTAGGTAGATGCAAGATCGCATTTAGGGTGCATACCTATATTTGTTTTTTACGTTTTAGTCTGTATAAGAATTTTAGGAATATCCCGACCCCAGCGCCACATACCGATTAAGTTTTTGGTCGGAATATTTATTTTCAAGGTGCTGGCATACATATGTTCCAAATATGAACCAAATCGGTGTAGCCGTTTATTAGTTTAGTGAAATACAATTACAGAACCATATGAAATTGCTAAAACCTGACCTCTAAGATTTCTCAATTTTTTGGCAGAAACTAAAAAAAGTTTTGATTTTTTTAGCGAAAAACTTTCTCCACAGCAGTTCCAAAGACGTGCGATTGGTTATGATCAGAGGTGGACACTACCACAAACAAGCGTGAGCTAAAAGTTAGTGTGCCTAATTCATTTTGCATGCCGTCGTGTTCTCATCGCTGCGCTCTCGCTTGTATATCCTGTGGGGAAAATCTCTAGTTCTGAACTGGGGCGCTTTTAGTACANGAGTATGTGTTAGTGTGCCTAATTCATTTTGCATGCCGTCGTGTTCTTATCGCTGCGCTCTCGCTTGTATACCCTGTGGGGAAAATCTCTAGTTCTGAACTGGGGCGCTTCTAGTACATTTAGACCCAGTACTGGTTCGCGATAAATCTCTTTTGCATGCAAGCNTAGTGTGCCTAATTCATTTTGCATGCCGTCGTGTTCTCATCGCTGCGCTCTCGCTTGTATATCCTGTGGGGAAAATCTCTAGTTCTGAACTGGGGCGCTTTTAGTACATTT
>NW_016192293.1:0-3451 GCF_001687245.7 Rhagoletis zephyria | reverse complement strand
TGAAGGAACTACAGTAGTCCGCTTGAAGTAAAACGCTAATCTAAATCTTAATCTTAATCTTAGACTTACTCGTAATCTTAATACTAATATTAATCCCCTCCCTTCTTCTTCTGATGCTTTTTTCGTTTCACTGGAGTTTGGCATTAGAACCCAACGATTGTGTCGCTTTTTAGACACATCGATGTTTGCATTTACAGCCAACCGAGTGCAAATAAATTTCAATTTAAAAAGAAAAGCTAAATACTGCACCGTGCATCGTAGCGCCTGTCCAGCATAAAGCGTCTTGATACGCCCCCTCCGTGTGGGCTTGACTTTGATTTGTAGTTATTCATTTTTTAAGTGCTTTTGGTCTTAAAGTGAAAAGATTGAGTTGAAGGTTGAATAAGGAAATCGATTAGCAACAAAAGCTTACGGGGTGTGCATAGCGCAGTGGTTAGCGCTTCTGACTTTGCACATCAGTGATGCAGGTTCGATCCCTGCTGAAAGTCTAGGAAAAAAAAGAAGTCTTATGAGGAGATCTCCGAAATAGCTGCTATAACTTCTACCGCTTAAGCTTTATTGTTTTTTCCATTTTTCCCAAGAAACAAATCTTAGTACAAAGCTCATTAACACTATTGAAAAATTTAGCTTTCATGTTCAAATGTTCTAATTTTATAACAACCCACAAATTGAATAACAATTGGCTTTCACTGTTAAAAAAAAAAAAAAAAAAATTGTGTGTGCTTGTGCTGTATGGGATCACATAAATCAGATGGATATCTTACCACCAGAGATGTGATCTTGGCTATATGTATGTATGTTTTTCGAAGTGATGTACATTCATTTATATGTCTGAATGTAGTATGTTTATGACGCAAGCTCACTGCTATTTTAAGTACTGACCCAACAACTTTGTTTTATTGACTAGTCTGCGTACTCACTTAAATATTCGAGTGCTGGCTAATAAACTGACTTACTCTCTGACACCGCTCCACTAAACTGTATTTTGTTTTAATAGTTTACTTACAACTTCTTAAAAACGCGCATGTATGTATGTATATTAGGGTGGAGCCGGAACAAAAATTCGAAACCCAGTAGCGGCAGGAGGCGGATCGCTGCATTTGGACGGATATAAATAGAATACCCCAAGTTTTTTTTTTACCGATTAATACTTTCTTTCTCGTCTTTTATCATTTTCTTTATATAAAAAAATTGTCGAGCATAATTTGTCTTGAACAAAATTCGTAACACCTAGAGCAAAAAAAAATTTATAAATCAACAGTACTTTGTAGCACTTTATTATACTACATATAATGGCCTAAAAAATTGCATATGTACTTATTTAGAATTTTTTCTAGAAAAGATTTTGATAAGTTACCTTCTTGTTTGCAATTTACAAAAATCTCAAAAATTCAATAAAAAAAGGGAGGCAGAAAGTTTTAACCGATTTAAGAACAATTTCGGGTTTTCTTTTACAAGCCAAAGGCAACGATTTCCCGTTGTTAGAATTTTGAAACGCAAAATTTGTTTGTTTCCGCTCCAGCCTAATGCACATACTGTGAGTGGTTAGTTTCTTTATTTATGCTTTTAGTACACTACATACATATGTATATCAAAAGTATAAATTAATAATATTTGAAATGACAGTAAGGATGATATTATGTGGTCAGCAGATAGTTTGCCTCTCATGTATCTCACTTATCTATGTACAGTGGCTGAAAAAGTTATAGCCGCACCACATGTTGACAAGTTTTAAGATATTTTTTTTTTGTTATTAAATTTTAGTTTTTTTTTTATAAAAATATAGTTTACTAGCGTACCCGGCGAACTTCGTCTCGTTCAACATTTACACAATATTTTAACCAACTTCCTGTGGCACATTTATCTGCTGTGATAATGGTTTTTTGGGTCGTCAGAAGGCATATCTTCCATTGCCATTTTCGATATACTCAACGGTGCGGCATGTCGAAGTAATTGGACATTCGCGTTGTTAACGAGCACGAATTCGCGACGAAATCACTCAAAGCTGTTGATGAACTTGGGCGTATTGCTGAGCATTTTGATGTGCACTGCTAATAGCCAATCTTTGTAAATTGCGGTTGCGTGAGCCAATGCTTCATAGCCTTATCAGAGTTTCATTTTCCCCCAACCGGTTCACTTTTCACTTTTGGTTTCCATCTACTTACTAAATAATTTAAATTTTCGGGCGAATTTTTTTTCGGGCGAAACTCAGGATAAAGCTGAATTCTGATCAGCGAATGGCTTACGGACACTGAAAGTACAATGCCGATGGATTCAAACTATATTCGAAACAATCGATTCATATTCGCAAAATAAATGTACGCGCCAAATATTCTCATTCAGCCTTATCGTAGGCTTCACCCGAAATTTTTGTCATCCGCCCGTAGTGAGTACACGGCAACGAAAAGTGAAAAATGAGCCAGTTCGGGGAAAACGAAACTCATGACAAAGCGGATTTTATATTTTTAATCCGAATTCCATCATACAGTTACTCTAATCTAACCTAACTTAACCTACATAATTGTTTAGAGTTGATACAATTTAAAAAAATAAACAAGATCGTGTACNCAACGAAAAGTGAAAAATGAGCCAGTTCGGGGAAAACGAAACTCATGACAAAGCGGATTTTATATTCTTAATCCGAATTCCATCATACAGTTACTCTAATCTAACCTAACTTAACCTACATAATTGTTTAGAGTTGATACAATTTAAAAAAATAAACAAGATCGTGTACAAAATCTATGGAAAATCTATTTTCCGGCATTTTCCATTCAGAAAATGTTTTCAGCTTTCCTTGAGTAAAGAAAAACACAACAAAAAAGACAGCTCACATAGGACAATCTATTCTAGAGTTATTTATGCTCGGTATTAAGTTAACAATTTTGTTTTTACAACTATATAGAAATTTAAANTTTTCCTTGAGTAGAGAAAAACACAACAAAAAAGACAGCTCACATAGGACAATCTATTCTAGAGTTATTTATACTCGGTATTAAGTTAACAATTTTGTTTTTACAACTATATAGAAATTTAAATTTTTAAATAGTTGGTAACCCTCTTCAAAATTATTACTTCTGGCTAAGAGTGTATTTGGAGACCTTTCATTCCCTGAGCGTGTTGCAATATTTTACTCGATTTATACTTAAGCCACTAAAATGTTAAGCGGATGGCAACCCTATTAATAAATTTTATTTTTTAGCTCAACCGGTGAAGCCTTCCCTCAAAATGGTGTTTTACTTATTCAATTATATGGAGTATTAGAGAAGATATGGCGCTTCATTGTACGGATATAGTGCTTTCAGCTTATTAAAACCCCTTTTTGTTAATAAATAACTAAATTTGAGCAACATCATACGTTAAATTTTATAAAATATTAAAGGAGATATCATTGGGTAACAGAAAAATACCTTTTAGAAATAAGTATATAGAAGATATGTAGATTCGTTGA
>NW_016192292.1:0-3451 GCF_001687245.7 Rhagoletis zephyria | reverse complement strand
TGCTTTCATCACAAATGTCGGCTGTGGCGTCGAGTGAGGACTACCGATTCTGGTTCTGACATCTCAGGTTCGAGTGCGCGTGGAGGTTGTTTAAGTAAAGTAAGTAAATTAATTTAAATAATTATTTAAATATAAAATAAAAATTGTACATAAATTTAATTTGATTTGGAAAAAACCTAAATACTCAAACAACATAAAAAAATTAAAATAAATGATTTTTTTGTTCTTTTTAAAACAATAAATTTAAAAATTACACTAGAGATATAAATAAAAAAATAAACAAGAAAAAAAACAAAAATAAAAAAAGATTCGCTCACTGAGATTCGAACTCGGATCTCTTGATTTGGCGTGCCAAAGCTTTACTCTGTCGACCATTGCCACTGTTGCAGCGCCGCGAGCAAAATGACATACTTATGCTTTTCACGGGGGATGAATAGGCAGTTTATCCCGTCAACTGGTATGATGCTACTAGTATTTCTACTGGTAGCGTGCTGATGCAGGAGCGGACAATTGACATCTCCTATGACACCGCCATGTTAAAAATACCAGTCGCTAACATTGAAAAAAGATACAACGTGAACTAGTTGGGCTGAAACGCAACTCGTTGTGGCTGGTTCACAACTGGTAGCTTTCCCTGCAGGGTATGTACAAACGTATAGTTTCACAACACTGTCTCGGAGCAGTGATGCGGAAGCTACAAAGCCGAAGCAAGAATACGTTGTGGTAATAAAAATGTTGCCAAGAAGAAGAGCGAAAAGCAAGGAGACAAAAAAAAATGGTGGTGGTGGTAATGAGGAAAATGATGCGACATGCAAGTGGAGAGATTTCTTTTGTTACACTTGAGTGCAATCGGAGTGATGCGACAGACTGCATAACTTAAAAGTAATCGCATATCTACAACAACTAAATACGTCGTACGTTTACTAAAGGCATCGCCGCCATTCAGCCACGCGCGCGCACCCACTTCACAGACACACACACGCACAGATGCAATCGAAAAAAAAAGGATGCAAGCAATGCTCTCAGCTCATACGAATGCATAGTGCAATATACACAATGGATGAATAAGTATGCGAACAAATAAAAGATATACTTAAATTTAAATTCAAATGCCAACTGTCAAGGCGCATCTACGCTAGCTAAGCTGGTTGAAAAACACGAGTCGGCGGCGAAGGAGGAGGAGGAGGTGGGGGAGGAGAAGCTGGCGAAACGAAAGGCAAAGCAGCTGGCGTGTGCTTGCAAAGACGCTTAGCTGTTCATAGGTGTGCGGTGCAACAGCATACACCGGTGCCGGTGCGTATTATCATCCAGGCACAGCTGCTGCCTTTGTATTGGTATTGGTGCAGTTGCAGGGAATGAAGGTGCACTTAAACGCATTTGCAGATTGAAATTCACACTTAAATAACTACTAAGGCTTTTGCATTTGGATTTTCACTAAAGTAAATTTTAATGCGATTAAATTTATTTACGCGCTGACTTTGACTGATACGTATTTAAATAGTAAAGGCAATAACTAGAAATTTAAATGTGCAAAATAAAGTTATTTCGGCAATTCGAAAACTGTACAAAATATGTAGGCAATTTAAAAACTCAGAAACATTTTTTGCCATTTAAACACTGGACATAATTTTTTGGCAGGAAAAAAACTGGACATAAATTTTTTAACATTTAAAAAGTAGATATAAATTTCTGGCTATTTAAAAACTTAGCACACACTTTCGTTGCCTTAAAAACTTGACATGAATTGTTGGCCATTCATAAACTGGACATAAAATTTTTATGATTTGAAAAGTAGAGATAAATTTCTGGCAATTTGAAAACTCAGCATACATTTAAATTGCGTTAAAAGCTTGACATGAATTGTTGGACATTTTAAAACTGGACATAAATTTGTTTAGCAATTAAAAACTAGAGATACATTTTGAGCAACTTAAAAACTCAGCATACATTTAAATTGCGTTAAAAGCTTGACATGAATTGTTGGACATTTAAAAACTGGACATAAATTTTTTAACATTTAAAAAGTAGAGATAAATTTCTGGCTATTTAAAAACTCAGCATACATTTAAATTGCTTTAGAAGCTTGACATGAATTGTTGGACATTTAAAAATTGGACATAAATTTGTGGCCATTTAAGCACTTTTCATAATTTTTTGGCAATTTAAAAGTGAGCATAATTTCATGGACATAAATTTTGGTTTATTTGAATACTGGACATATATTTTTGATTATTTAAAGACAGGACATGAATTTTTCATCTTTTAAAATTGGACACACACTTTGAGAGGATGTTCTAATAATATAAATGGGAAAGTTTGTAAGTAAGTGTTTGGGTGAGTAATATTGATTGAGTGATTAGATGAGTGAGTGGGGTGAGTGAGATTGGTTAAGGGAGTGAGTAGGTGAGGGAGTCAGTGAATAGGTGAGTAAGTAATCGAGTAATGAATTGATTGAGTAAGTGAGTAAGTGAGCGAGTGAGCCAATGAGAGAGTGAGTGAGAAAAAGGAGTGAGTCAGTGAGTGAGTGAGTAATTGAGTGAGTGAGTAATTGAGTGAGTGAGTACATCTGGTACTTCTTCATGCTGTCGTTATCGATATATCCCCTTTAAAATTTTGGTTTTTGGATTCCGAATTTGCAGTTCAGTCCTGTGAGTTAAACTAATACATAGACATACATACATTTGCTTACATAACTACATTTGTAGATCTCAACAATATATGCAATAGTTTCACCAAAGCTAATGGGCGTTTGTGAACAACAAAAATCGAACAGTATGCGCCGCAACTGCAATTTCCAACTCCCCATCTCACTGCTTCGAGCACTGCATACCTCCCTCTTACGCTCCTCTGTCTGGCTTCGGCGCCAATAAAGGCTATTTATTTCTGGATAAATTTCAATTCTCCCAACTTCCTGCCACACCTAGCCAAATGAACGAGGAGCGAATGCATTTAATTGAATCTTGGCCATAATCAATCGCGCGTATTAACCACACCAATTTCCGTTGTGGCAATGCATCGGCAGAGCGATATTAAATTATTGCCGTATGAGGTTGCAATGGCGCGTTGGCGCCCACACAAAGGCAAGGCGACATACAGCAGGCATATCGAATGCAACGGCATAACAAATACAAATACTAGTACAAATATAATGTACCGTTACAATTCGACAAATTCGACATTTGCAAGCAGAACACATATGCATCTGTTCACGAGTGTGTGTGTGTGTGTGTGAACGCAATCGGTACAGGTGTCAAAGTGGCCTCTGCATAATGCAATATTGCTAGTTCTAGTCGGGAGTGGAGTGGGAAATTTTATATGTACATAACGGGTGATTTTTTTGAGGTTAGGATTTTCATGCATTAGTATTTGACAGATCACGTGGGATTTCAGACATGGTGTCAAAGAGAAAGATGCTCAGTATGCTTTGACATTTCATCATGAATAGACTTAC
>NW_016192291.1:0-3452 GCF_001687245.7 Rhagoletis zephyria | reverse complement strand
CTTCCTAAAATTTAAATGAAATTAAAAAAATTAACATTTTTTCTTTTTAAAATAATATAATCTAAATAAAAAGGAAATTTAGGAAAAGAAAAAAATAACTGTAAAAATTTAATAAAAAATAAAAAAAAAATTCTCTTTTGAAAACAATAAAATCTAATAACTAAAAGAAAATTAAATTAAAAAATTTAATAAAAAAAAATTATGTTTCTAAAAATTAAATTAAATTATACAAATATATATATTTCACTTGTAGTTTAAAAGTTTAATTGAAATAAAATATATACATATTAAAATAAAAAAGAGCATAAGTTTCAAAAAAGTATTACTTATTTCTTTTTAAAACAATGAAATATAAAAATTAGAAGAAACTTAAATTAAACAAGCGATTTAAAGAAAATTTTTTGAGGACAAGCTTTTATTAGTGGTTAATAAAAATCAACCCGCGCACCACCTAACCCTAATCTTGGCCAGAATTGCCCTGTTAGTCGCTGTCTCTGTCTTTGCCTTTGTTCTTGTCTTTGTTCTGTTTTTGTATTTGCCATTTTTTTCCCCGAAGTCAGTTCAGCATCGGCCACATTTCTGCGCCATATAAAAGTGCGGGGTGCTTTTCAATTGCCTACCAAGTCCAAAGTAGCACTTGTTGGCAACAGTTATCTTTCGCTTGATCTCCACGCGGTTATTATTGGCACTGTTTGTTTTGGATCCTTGGTAGACAAAGTCTTTCACTATTTCAGAATTACAGCTGCCAACATTGACGTGTGTCCCTATATGGCACGACTCTTCATGTGTTGCCGGGGTGTACTTTGTCTTGACCTCGTTTTTTGCCTTCTTCTCCAAGTTAGAAAATGCTGCCCTCAAAGCATGGTATTGGGACCGGTGATGTCTACATATACGAGCATAATTGTGCTTTTGTGCACGCTTATCCAAATTAGATTTTTGATTGGCGCACGTGGCAAAAACAATAAACTTTGACCTTGAAAATGATCAGATCGAAATTAGAAAAATTTCAATAACATTAAATGCCAACTCGCACGAGCATCCGAAAACAAAAGAAAGAGCTACATATGTACATACACTCACATTCCTACATATGTGCATTAGTGTGCATCGCCAAAAAAAGTTGTGGTTGCTCCTGCGGAATTAAAAAGTTTATTTTATTTTAAGACATCCGCTAAAATACATACATCGCAAAAATAATAAGACTGAAGTGAGCTGGGCCTATTTGAAAATCCTCCGAAAATCACAATATTTTGATTACGTTGATAAACTGTTTTAACATTTTTCTGCGGTCCTTTTGAGCTTTTTACGTTGATAAACTGTTTTAACATTTTTCTGCGGTCCTTTTGAGCTTTTGCTCTACAATCAGCTGAGGTGATTTTTAGACAAAATATTTTTTAAAACTATATTTATTTATGAAAAACTATATTTTTGATGTATTTTCGAATCGATATAACTCACGTAAATCTTAAATAGGGTGTCGTATACTGTCGTATTGTTGTATGTCGTAAGCTTTAAAACCTCAAATAAATGTTTAGAGGACTTGAAACCACAATCAACTATTTTTTAACACTGTGAAAATCCACAATATGCCTTTTATGATATCTTGCCAATGCCCTTCATTCATATATTTTTAGCCGTTTAAAGTTTACGACATACAACTAAACGACAGTGGGCCTTATGGATAAGAACTAAGCAATTGCTTTCTTAAATTTCAAGCCTTTCTCTGGATTTTTTCAAATAATCTAAAGCAAAAGGTCAGAAATTTTAAGAAAAAGCAATTGCTTAATTTTTATTCATAAGGTTCAGTATACAACACCTTAAGAACTCTCTCAATAATATCTAATAAATTAAATATTTTCGATGGAATAACAGTACCAAATTTTTATGTATGGATAGTGATGCACCCTAATGCGAATTAAAAAATCGACAAAACTATAATCAATCATAATGAGAACTTTTTAAATGAGCTGAGCAAGAATACTGAAGTAGCACTTTTTTATAGTACTCGTAATATTAAAATTATGGCAAATCATTGTTTTGTATAGCACGGAGAAAAAATTCAAATAATAAGTATGTACATAAAGCAGCAGTGTTAAACTCCGGTATGCACCTATAGAAATATATACATATATGTATATCTATCTAAACAAATTTCTTTTGTATATGGGTTCGTTTGATTTTTATAGACATACATACATACATGCATGTTTATGTAAATTAGACGGTACATCCTGAGTCTAAAGTATTTTTGCAAGGAAATTTCGAAAAAAAAATTTCCAATTCTAGCCTTTTTATATTTTTCACTGACACCCATATTCGGAAAAAAAAGTATTTTTAAATAATTATACTGGAATAAACAAAATTAGTGCCACTTTCTGCCGAAATTCGATAGTTTTCTCGTTTTTTAAGAGCCGTGGAGAGAGCACGTCATGTCGTTTAACTTAATACGAAATTAATTCAAGGAAAATCTTCTGCTTTGGAACTAAAACGTGACTACATTTTTTTATATTTTTGAATGTCTTTGTAAGACTTTAGCAGCACATGGAATTGATCCCACACATTTATGTTTGTCGATAAATTTCGATAATTTGACACATATAATTAATTCGATGAATTTCAAAAACAATGAAATCTGATAACTCAACAAAATTGGACAGAATTGGAATTTCGACAACTGTTACTTCCGAGAGCTCGATAAATTTTGATAATTCAAAAATTTATATATATCGATAACTCGGTTAATTTTTATAGCTCCATATAGTTTGAAAGCTATCGACAAATTTCGATAACTCGTTAACAACTTAAACAATGTTGATAACCCGATATATTTTTAAAATTCCAAAAACTTCGATTCGATAAATTGACAAATTTCAGTAAATTCATGAATATCGATACAGGATAAATTTCGTTAACTCTAAAAAAATAATTTAACAAATATCGATATTCTGATAAATCTAATTAACTTGACAAATTTCGATAATATCATAAATTTGTATAGCTCGATAACTATCTATAAATTTTGATAACTCATTTTCTGTGTCTAAAAGTTTCGATAGTTAGATACGCTACGATAACTCAATAACCACGGATGACTCGATAAATTTCGATAACTATAAACTTCGATGATTCGATAAATTTCGGTAACTTGATAACTTTCGATAACAAAATTTTTTTGACTGAATTTATTACAATAAATACTCTTACCCTTTCAGTTAACCTAATTCTCTCAAAATGTATGCTAGCGTATTAATATATAGATTAAATTAAATACATATCTAATATTATTAACAAACAAATTGCTATGTTTGTCATTTTGGCCCTCATTTTTAAGAAAATACACGCAAAACAAACAGCATGCCGTCAGAAATTTTTTGAAATGAATAATATTGACAGCTAGCATTTAAATGACCTCTCTGAACTTGGCAGGACAACTTTTTCTCAAAGCAAAAATT
>NW_016192290.1:0-3452 GCF_001687245.7 Rhagoletis zephyria | reverse complement strand
TACCTAACTTCTCCCCCCCACTCGTTGGTTCGCCTAAGCATGAAAAGTTATTAATAAAATTGAAAACGTCATGTTTTTGAATGAAATTTTTGAATTATGCTGTCGAACTGGCTTATTGTTGCATACATACATACATATCTTGCCTTACATACATACGTAGGACTTCATATTCATACTCAACAAAAAAGTATGCGCAACGCTTCTTGCAACTACGAGTGCCATCACCATTAGCATAGCGTTAAGCAAATAGAATTAATTCAAAACGTGGCTGTGGCACGCGCCCGCAAGTCCAAAATGGTCTAGTCACACGTTTCGGGATGTAACCTTACCTTAACGGCCATGTTTCCCGGTAAGCGTAGAGCATCTAAGCATGGAAAGCACGCACATACATACATACATACATACATATGTATATAAATATATTGAACATGCAACAAATAAGATACATATTTATGTAGGTACTTATGTATATTGAAGAGCATTGCCGGTTCGTGTGGGATGTTAGGCATCAGTTGTTGTCTGTCGATGGCATACGTCCTTTGCTCACCGTTTTGGGAATTGACAGCCGGTATGCAAGCATAAATTGTACTTTTCTTTAGACAGCGTGTGGGGTTTTTCTATTGACAGCTCGCGCACTTGCAGCACGCTCTCAAGTTGCCTTAAAGTTTTGCAATTTTATTTGGCTCTTTACAGCTTTCCACTTAGTTTTGGCGAATTTATTTCAAAGAATACTATACCTTGCTACAGTCCTAATGATACATAGGTAAGCTGTCGCATAAGGGTGGCAATCTAAGCGCCAAGTAAAAAGTATTTGGCCGCTAAACAAATTGAAATAAATAAATTTTTTTTTTTCAACTATGAATTTGAGTGGGGCATTTTTTTTTGCGTTTAACTTACGTGGGATGTTAATAATATTTTTGGTTCAAGTGCATTTTTATTTTGCATTCTTTTATAATGACTGAAACTGTGGTATGCGGCGGAACACTTATCGTCACAGCTTCAATAGATTCAAGTAAAATATAACTAAGGCTAAGAAATGCTGGTGATTCAAGTTTTACGAGGCGCTCAAATTAGCCTCAGAAGACTTGCGATCCCGGCTTTATGAATAAGTAAGACGAGCACAGACGGAATCGCTTCATGAAATACTGGAGTTTCGAATCCAGTTTTAGAGAGGAAGGGCACATAACAAGGCGAGATTATCGCTGAAGACTAATCATATCAATGATGCTCTCAAGTACAATAGTCATGGTAACAACTTAATTCGTTTTGGGAGATTTTCTGGATAAGAAAGAGGCGTCTATGAATAATCCAAAGTAGGGAAAACGTTCTCTCTCGAACCCAGGCAGTTTGAGGCGGTGGGAGGGCTTATCTGAATGCTAAACAGACCTTTAAAACGGATGTTAGGGTAACTGCAAAAGTACAATAAATGGCCAATCACACTCTACTCTCCTGATGGTTTTTTGAACGGTGACCAAATGTTATTTGGTGCATCTCAGGAAATAGCATAATGCCGTGTAGAATACCTATTGAAATTGACTCTCCATATCAGTAGGAATAAAATTTAACCCACTTCTCCTCGTGGTTTAGATGAAAAGTTGGCTGCAAGACTACTGAAAAAATGAGATATAAGAAGAAATAAGCTACAATTCTGCCCAACGCGAGCACCGAGCATGTTTGGCCTCTGACAACTGTATAGCGCAATATGGCGTGTATAAGAACAAGCACTGCGGGAACTATCAAGTGCCATAGTAATACCTGGAAATAGACCACATGCATCCTCTTTGCCTCGACAAACTACTAAGGTTCATAAAACAGTCTGATAGGTTTGCGGAAGAGTATTGATCTACTACACCCTTCTGGGAAGCAATCCCTAAGTACTTCAAATATTTTTTTTCAGTCTTCCATATGAAACGGTACAAGATAAACAGTTTTATAATCACATCTCTTGATGACACATGTTTAAGTCTATAGAAATGGTAGAATCTAAAACCGTTTTAAGCCGTTTACAAAATTCTTGATTACTGAAGTGTTTTCTAGGCTGAAACACGAATCTGGCATTCGATTTTCGAAATGGCCAGTCCAATATGGAGGACTAAAGTTTTGAAAAATAAATTACTTACTTAAATTTGCTAATATTACAGACATGGCTTCGAAATTCGCCGTAAGTATTTATTTAGGGAAGTAAAATAGGTAAATACTATAAATGGTGCCAACAACTTTTATTATATTTCGACGATTAAAGCGACTTATTACACGCATTCCTAATAATAAGTGGTACGGGTGTGAATGAGGTCAAGTGTTTCAGTCCACGTTTGGTTAACGCTGGTTAATCGCACAGAATATGCACCGACGCGTCGCGACGTCCTTTCTTCTTCAACCCAAAGACGATATTGCGTTTTCGTGGTCAGGCAAATCCGGACCATTAGAGAACCCAGATTGTTACAGCCGTAATTCGTCGAAAATACCCAAGACACATCGGGTGGTTTTATCCACTGATGGAAACAGTATGAAGGGCTATGTTACCTATCACACTCCTTCGGTTCTGATGTAGTATAAATAATCAGCAATCGTTATTAAAAATATACAACAGTTTGCTGATATCAGCTGAAAAAATGCAGATCTTAAGACATATTACTTCCAATTTGATTCTACATTCTTGAAGATGTAAATAGAAAGGCAATCGATGATAGGTCAAAGATATTCATAGGCAAAACTTTCGCCAAATACTTTAGTCGGCCTTGGACAACATGTCTAAGTAGCAGCCCTCGTATTCTTCCTCGCATATCATCTTCTCTTCATCTTATTCCTCGCTTCCTTTCCACTTCCTTTATAGCACTTACCGACCCACTTGCATTTCACTCAACCGCCCAGCTGTTGATAAGACACGTGGCTTCATTTATCAAATGCAGGCGTCGCGGAAATTTGTTGCGCACAAAGTACCAACTTTTATAGCATTTGGGTACCCTTAATTTCTGATTTATTTGCACTACATTTGGAATACTTTTTTATGTACTTGAAATTGATTTGCTTCGTGACTGTATATAAATTTTAGCAATTTTTTCAAAAGCATTCTTATCGCTTAAGAGATCTACGTATAACTCAAATACAGGGAAGCGCTTGTCAAGCTTCTAAAATTCTATGCAATTATGAGTTTTGTTATTATTGTTGTATACCTTTTCGTAATACGCAATTTTCTTTGAAATACACTAATAAGTGGATACTCCTAGACATGTATATGTGCATATATGCGTTTATGTCAATTGTACAAGTAAGCTTTCATTCCATCTTTTTCGCCGTTCTTGTTATCTGATTAAATAGGTTGCCACAATCTATTTTTCCCACTATTTAGTTGCGAAAGCTGCTTAGGATGGCAATATTTTGTTGCCAAGGTAAATGTGTAATCATACCGAGGATGGTACATCAATAGCCCCCCATTCTTCTCAATTCTCTTC
>NW_016192289.1:0-3452 GCF_001687245.7 Rhagoletis zephyria | reverse complement strand
TTAAAACACATATTAAGAATATAAAATATTATTTTAACTTTAAAGGATAACCATTTTTAGGTGATTTATAAGGTGCCCTAATACAGCGTATTGTCATATGTTGTAAGCTGGACAAATTATTAGTTATAATAGTTTAAACAGTGAGAAACTTATAATACGGCAACTATGATACCTTTCAAACCTCCTGGATGTATNTTCGATATGTGAAGGAACATAGAGCTGTCTAATAATGTTGCAAATAAAATAATATATTTTCTAAAGGTTTGTGTGGAAATATGTCAGTTTATAGTTATAGTTTATTTTGAAAAACAACCCTAAATCTTGTCAAAAGCGATATATTTTTCGTGTTTGAAACTACGATATGTATACATACGTAATTACACAAGTTTAAAACTAACTTTCTTGGTGAAATAATAGAAATTAGTTTTGAGTTTTTAAAAATAATATTCGGCAATTTTTTCAACAAAAAATAGTCTCGTAGGTCCAACTCTAGCTACGCTGACCACAGTATTTTTGAGGAAATGTGTTCTTCCTGTGGTAATCGTAGCTAGAGTTAGACCTACGAGGGCTATTTTTTGTTGAAGAAATTACATCGACATCGGCCTTGACAACCATAAAGGGCCGATTATGTTCTTTGTAAAATTTTTGCACTTATAGAAATAAAAAAGTATGCTTAGTATATGATAAAAAAGTTTCGATAGTAGCGATAGTGCAGCTAAACTATCGAAAACTATCAAGTGGCCCCACTATTGATAATTTGACAGATCTACCCTCCCATACAAAGTAAATTTTTCATACTGCATTTCTCGTAGAGAAGGACTGAAAAGAATTTCTTATTTTTCATTTTTTGTTGGATGGTTTTCAAATAAATATGCATTAGTTCTTATATAAACCTGCTTTGATATTTCTTTAGGTTACGCCTTTTGTAAATTTTGGTGTTCATATTTTGTGTCACTGTACTTGTGAATTTTTACCAGGATATCTTTTTTTTAGCTTACTAAACGGAAAACCAGTAATAAAAATTTGAAATATAATGCTTATCATAACTTTATGGCGATTATATATGTATTGACAAGATTCGACCATTTTTCTTAATATTCTTAAGTTTTAATGATTTTAATTCTTAGTTTTTTCAGCTTTGATCATCGCTATTCCCAAAAATTTGGTGGTATTTATCTAAAAGAACGTTTATTCTCTAAAAATTGCCGAAGTTAAGCAATATTTATTCAAAATTTATATATTTAATAGCTCTTAAGTAAAAAATCTATTTTTTATAAAATTTTAGAAAAATGGGCGTTGCACCGCCCGCTTATATCCTACCTGACCAATCTCGACCGAATTCGATAAACACATTGTGCTTGGCGTCCTCAAGCAGCGTGTTGAATTTTTTGAAAAAAAATATATCTTTAGTTAATTAGTGTTTCTATTTTATTTTTTTTTTTGTAATGCTCCGAAAATGTCACAAAAATCAAATATTGGCAATAAAAAAATCGCACCAACTGTGGCAAACCGATATGATTTCTACATTCTACAAAGGATACCGCAATAAATGGTCAATGTCAATTTCTGAGTGTAAAAATCGTGATTCCCAGTATTATTGGACGAGCTCGAGAAGTATCAAAAATTGTCGAATAAAAAACGAATAGTTTGCAAATACGATGTAAATGATGTTCCCAGCTGTCGAAGAGCTGGTTGGCCGCATGCACCAGCTATTAAACACAATTAGTCTATTATGAAATCATATTGACCCGCTCTTCACAGTGCATCAAACTCTGGAAGATAGCAATTTTTGCAGGAGCAATAGTGAGCTTTGGAAGCTCAAAAATATTATGTGACGTGGGACGCCACCGCAACTTTATCACCAAAATGTCCCCTATGTTAAATATAAGGTATGATTAAAAATATAGGTTTTTAAAGCATGCACTCTCAGAAGTCTATCAGGCGGGCTGTCATTTAAAAATTAAAAATTTGCGTGCTGCCGAGTTCGTAGCATACAAATTTTGTATCAGTTGCCTGGGGGTCGACGGAATAAAAACGTAAAATTTGTTTTTGAAAATATAAAACGAAAATGTACGTTAGGAAACTTGTCAATATCTCCTATTTTTATGGAAATTCGAAATCAAAAAGAGAAAAATTACAATTTGACAAAGTATTTGCGCAACCCAAAAATGTGCGTACATTTTGTAAAATATAAGTGCTTGTGTGTGTGTGTGTGTCACTTTACTCGCAAAAATATTGGTATCTGCCAAAACTATGTTAGCAGCCAATTTCATGTTCAACAAATTTGCAACAAAGTTTACTGCACTACTTTTGTAGAACACAAAACTGGCGCACAAAAATTGTTCACATAATGTAATTTTAGAAAACGCAAGGATGCAACCGCTTTGGCACGTACGAGTACATTCCCGTTCGAGGAGTAAAGTGATTCAACCAACAACCAACATTTATTGGTAGTTACTCTTCACATTTGGAAATCGCTAGCTATTTTATGTTTCAAAAGTTTTCGAATGCAAAGCGACACAATTTTCTAAATATATTAAAAAAATAAAGATAAAAAAATTGCTTTCACAAGTTTAACCGAGCATTGTAGCCAACGCATCATTTGCTGCTGTAACTAAACAACAATGAGGTGGTATGGCGCACTTTAGTTTTCATATTACATATGAATGTAAATATATAGCCTTGCTTTCCTCCAAATCTGAGATAAGTGTCGACTCACCTTTCATAGTTTGCAGGCTGCAGCTGTGTGACATTCATCATCATAGTTTTCCAAAGCCGTCTCTGCGCCTTACTTTGGAATAAGTATATAGCCATAAGCTGTAATACTAACTAGCTAACTTCTATTATATCTAGGTACGTTTTCTAGACCAGGGGTTCCCAAACTTTTTTCACTTCGGCACCCTTGTTGTGCTAAAACAATTTCGCGGCACCCCTACTCTTGAAATGTCTACGAAAACAAGAAAACAACTCCTTTAACTTTAATGTGAGGACTGAAATTGTTTCGATGATTTCATTATTTCCTTTAAGTATATTGTGAGCTTTGACAATTTGACCCTGAAATCATTTGACGCTGAAAGCTTGCTGGTGTATTTGTTTTTAACCGACTTCACAAAATGGATAAGGTTATCAATTCGTCGGAATATTTTTTTTATTATTTTTTTCTATGTATGTTACCGCGTAACTTTGGACCACCTTAACCGACTACTATAATTATTTTTTAAATGAAAGGTGTTACCTGACAGGTAGTCTAATTTGGTTTAAATCCCATCATTGGATCATGAATAGATTAACGATAATCTTAAATTCTTAGATGGGAATTGAAATAGGTTTTTGTTTTTTTTTGCTTAAAAATTATGTAAGCATTTGTTGTAAACGCAGTCTCACATAGAAATGTAGAAGATAGGGCCCCTATTTTGAGTTGCATTTGATCTTCGACTGTGGTCGAAAGTGCT
>NW_016192288.1:0-3452 GCF_001687245.7 Rhagoletis zephyria | reverse complement strand
GCATTACATACGTAAAAGTCTGTTGGTTTTTGATTTCTACGTAAAAATGGTATAGCAGTGCATGCAATGCCAAGTATGCATAACAGAGCCTTAACTCCCAGTTAAACATCTTTATCGTCGTTATCGACACCCATCATATAACATGTGATCGATAAAGCAGTGGATGTGCTTAACTGAAGGATGTACCTCCAGTTAGCGTTAACTAGACATGGTGCAAACGGCCCTTAGAATAGTTTCGACTTAGTTGAGTACTAAATATGACTATGAATATGCGCCATTGTGTAAGCGCCGGACTTTATTATTATTACAACACGACNGTGTAAGCGCCGGACTTTATTATTATTACAACACGACGAGATTGAGGTGTTGACTTAAACATTAATTACCGTTTAAAAATGTTCGTATTTAAATCAAGTGAAAAGTCTTATCCAAATGGATTTTTCTATTATACATACACTACGTACATATAATGGAAATATTCAATTCAAATACTCCCGTACTAAAATGAAGCATTTTTCACTACACAGATGGCGTTTTGCACGTCTCGGATGCTTTTTCATATGTAATTAAGAAGGTATATATTAGGGATGCCAAAATATTAGGAAAATTGGGATCCCGAGATTTCGGGATATTATTTAGGTAAACCCGGGATCCCGGGATTTATCCCGGGATTCAAATTGAGTCATAAATTTTATGAATGTGAGTCAAAATTCAATATCTGAAAGCATTTAAACATACCATGAAATAAAACTATTTAAAATTTACGATAAACTGATTGTAAAACTCATATATCGTTAGCTTAGAGTGAAAAGTTGCTAACTTCACTTTTAATGAAAAATCATATTTTGATATAGGAGGCGAGATAAATTAATATTGGATAGTTTCGAAAAGGGTAAAGGTCTTTGTTTTATGTGTTCTCATTTATATTCAATGAAAGGAAAATTTGCTAAGGCCAAAAAAAGCTCCGAAAATTCGATAAGGTCAAAAAAGTTCGAAATCTTTTAATAAATATCGAACCCCTCTGATTCGTATGGAGTTTTGCTTTGCTTTAAACAGGCAAAATGTTGTATTGAAAGTTTTGCGAAATACTTGAACAAAATGGCTATATGAAGTTTTTTCCTCTCCTGTACAATTTTTAAATTGGGACTTAGCAACTTTGCACTCTACGCTAGCGATATTTATTTATTCAATCAGACAAATTTTAAAATAAAACATTTTTTTAATTGTATTAAAAAACCATGTGATTGAGGAACGTATACATCATAAATAATAATTTAAATACCGGGTACTTTTGAAAGTAACGATTAATAAAAAAACATAAAACAAAAATATACAAAAACAATTTCTCTAAACATGTTTATTCCACTCTATAAAGAAATGGAGAATTTTTTGCCATTTTTTTCGCAATTTACTAGAAATTTTAAGGGTGTACGGGTCAAACGGATCTCAGCATCGGATTCAGCGGGTAGAAATACATGTTGGTAGGTGGGTCTGGTTAAAAACACGCACCCCTTTTTTCCGGTGTTGTTATTATTGCACTTAAAATGTTTTCATATGAGCAGCAAAGCATTCAAAGCGGAGTCTTCTAAGCTTGATCTGCAGTTTTTACATACAAAACCTACTGATGAAAAACATATTTCGGCATCAACACTTCTAGGGTGAACTGCCAAAAGGTAGACATAATCCATTTAGGGCCGTTTGCAGCATGTCTAGTTAATTCTAACTCCCAGTTAAACATCTTTATCGACGTTATCGACACCCATCATATAACATGTGATCGATAAAGCAGTGGATGTGCTTAACTGAAGGATGTACCTCCAGTTAGCGTTAACTAGACATGGTGCAAACGGCCCTTAAAGATAATGACCCCTATCTCCGCCATTACAAAATATTTGAACTTCTTTTACCAGCACGTTTCTCGTTTTTCGATTTGAGGAAGTTTTGAGTAGATTGATCTAAAAAATTATCTAAATTTTCCTTTTCACAGTAGTAATTAGATATGTCAGCAGAGTAGACGTGTTTTTGGGTAGCTGCAGTTTATTCCGAGTTTTATTAAATCCTCCGCGTGTTAAATTACTAAAAAAAAAACCACAACAATCTTTGTAAGCGGTTCTGCTGTCCGTGTAAATCGAAATTGCATAAACTTTCATTTATTCTATTTATTTAAAACCTCCGCTAAATTTCCGTGTATTGTTTGGTCTGTCTAATATGCCAAAAATGTCAACACGAACAACGACCGCGAGCAAAGTGTCCCCATCTCCGCAAACCCCTCCAGTACAAAGTAAGGGCCGGTTGTTCAATGTCTGATTAGCACAAATCGGAGGTAGAAGCTCCGGTTAAGCACAACTACTGCTTTATCGATCACATGTTACATGCATGATGTCGAAATCGTCGATAGTGTAGTGGCAGTGATAACCTGACATTGAACAACCGGCCCTAAGTCTCTCATTACTGATGTTTCAAGCATTGCTTTGAATGCGTGGTTTGTGAAATTTGAGAATCGCCTAGAGTCTCAAAAGCTGAGCATAATTGAACAGCTAACGTTACGATTAAGAGAATCGGAAGAGCGAGTAATGGAGCGGTTCAGCGAGTTGTCAGCAGAAATTATAAACTTCAAATCGGCGGTTAAGCATATCGAGGAGCGTGTGAAGAAAACGGAATCGGAATGTGGTAATGTTGAGAAACTGCGCAACGAGGTACATGCCCTGACCGAACAAGTAAATGCCTATGAGGACAACCTAATATCATCGGATGTTGTTGTTAGTGGATTGCCCGAAAGAAAAGATGAGAACATTCTAAATGATTTCGCCCAGCTGTGGCAAACGCTTCAAGTGAAACTAGCGCCAGTGCGTTCTGCCTTCCGCTTACGACCAAATGGTAAAAGCGAAGCTCCCGTTATCTTCAAATTGAGCTCGGCTGAAGACCGCTCTCAACTACTGAGAGATGTAGCGAGATACTGCAAAGATAAGAGACGGTCGCTTGCTCTTAGCGATGTTGGCCTCAGTATCGAAGGGAAGCTATTTATCCACGAATGTCTTACAAAAAAAAATCAAGAGCTAATGCACTTTGCTACCCAGCTTAAAAAGCAAAAAATTCTAACGTCGGCGTTCTCTATTCGTGGGCAAGTGTTCGTCAGAGGTCGTCCGCAAACTGAAGCTGTAGTAGTAACCGACAAAGCAACTATAGAGAGAATTGCAGCTGCCAACTGTNTCGGCGTTCTCTATTCGTGGGCAAGTGTTCGTCAGAGGTCGTCCGCAAACTGAAGCTGTAGTAGTAACCGACAAAGCAACTATAGAGAGAATTGCAGCTGCCAACTGTCATGTTTGAGCTAATGTTCTCTTATATGTCATTTGTGTGCTTAATATTATTTGCTTTGCAATGTAATCTTGTTTATTTTGATCTCACTTATATTTATCTCCGTATTCCCTTGCAATGCAATCTTTTTTATTTTG
>NW_016192287.1:0-3452 GCF_001687245.7 Rhagoletis zephyria | reverse complement strand
ATAAATATGCACTAATGTAATGTATAATTGCTTTTGTTTTTTTTTAGATAAATTAGCTATAAATATGTATATAAGTAAATAGTAGCTTTTAGTGTGACTGCAGTAACTCACGAGTAATGTGTTAATAGTCGTTAATACACATCAGATTTGTTGTTAGTTTACTTTTGCTTTTATCTAACTTCTAACACGCCAACATGCGACAAAACCTTTAAAGGTTAACTCAATTTTTGTGCTTAAACTAGTTAGTGGACGAATTATTAGAGTTAGTAAAAGATTTTCTAATAAATGGATACAAATTTTTTTAAGTTCCCTCAATTTGTGTTTTATATATCGTCGTTTAAAGTACAAAACCGCGTATCGTCATTCTGCAAAACCGCGCAACTGACATTTGCTGCCAAAAATTGTATTTATGTCCAAGCAGTGTAGAGCTGACGATATAAACATATATTCAGGCTTATAAAGCCTGTAATTACACATTTTTCTACATTTAATTTGAAATAGTATGTACAAACGGATTAAAAGTAGTAAATATTTAGTACCTTTTTTACTACTTTAAAATGCGTTACCAGAATAGACCTACCGAAAAAGTGAGGTTAAGTTACTGAGAACGCCTTGTTATTATTACACCATGAGATAATTATATGAAATGTGTAGCTACTTATTCAAGGTCAGCGCTAGATTTATTAGGCCGTTTATCGACATGACATAAATCTGCAATAAAAATAGATCGCACACTCAACGAGCTATAATCAATTCATTATTTGCACAAACTATGTATGTATGTGTTTGCCCAAGAATTTATTGCCGCTGCGAATGCTTGAGAAACTCAATAAAAAATCAAAAGAAACCTATTAAAATGAAGCTGTCAGGGTTTTTAAGTTTTCAAAACACTAAATCATAAAACCCACGGATATAGGAAATAAAATTATTTCACAGCGACCAAAGGCTACAAATCATTTAAGATGCAAACAGAATGCGATCGCCGAAAGAAACAAACACGTCAAGTTAAATCTTTATATTCACATGTACCTAAGTGTGTGCATATGTACATATGTACGGATAAGTAAGGATAAATATGTATATTGTATACGTATGTATACAAAGAAACTGTATACTTAAATAGATGATTAGATAACCTAGAGGTGAAGAATGCGTGAATATAAATGCGTTGATTAGATTGACGAAACGAGATTGTAATTGGGTTTCTTTTTGGGCAGCATTAAAGTCGGATACCATAAAAATAGCATGGCACACAATGTATTTAATACAAGTACATACATACATAGGTATGTGAATATGCTTGAGGCAGGGCTAAGGTGGCAAAATAATTCATATGAATATGTATACGAGTATAAATACATATGTATGTGTACATAGAATTGAACGATCCACAATAGTGTCGTAAGGGTCGTATTGTTGTATGTCATAAACTTTAGAAACTTAAATAAATGTTTAGAAAACTTTAAACCACAACCAACTATTTTCTAACATGCGAAAATTCATATTAGGAATTCAATGGTACTTTGCGAACCCTCTTAATATATTATTTAGGCGTTTAATGTTTACAAGTTACAACAATACGACACTTACGACGCCATTGTGAATACCCTAAATATATTTTTCTTGTATATACCATGGTACAAAAAAGGTAGTTTCATTTCAAAATTTTCTGCCAAAAATAAGTTTTTGAAGTTTCATAAATTGTACAAAATTGTGAGCTGCCTTGCCACGTTTATAGCAATCAAACAATAGGTACATCAGAGGATTTTATGTTGTGCGTGGGAAATATTCGGTTATTTGTGCAATGATGTTTTGGTGGGGAGCGGAAGGAGAAGGGGAGTGTCACCTAAAACTACACTCATTAAAAAGAGCATAGTACAAAATTTAAGAAAAGCCATCCTTCTCCTCCCTGCCCTTTCTACAGGCACTCGGCGAGCCATTTCAACATGTGGTGAAATTAGAACAAAACCTCATGAGTTCAATTCCTGTTAGGCCATCTACAGTATTTTCGCGCAAAATCCATTACCAAATTTACTAAAAAAGTGCATATTTCAAACCGAAATATTTCTTTTAAATTAAAGCTTAATCCGTTGGCTAGACGTATATGTAAAAATTTTTTGATTCGGATCACGCGTTTGGACAGGATAACCCAAAAGCATTGTACAAATAACCGAACCGTACCCGAACTGTCTTACTTATGCATTTTTCTATAAACGAAAATCTTATAAAATTTATTATTTTCATCTTATGTGGATAATTCTCGTCACAAATACGTAGTTTCGTGATAATGAATCTGGTACCATGATTATGTAATTTTTTTTTTAAATTTAGTTAAATGGCACAAACTTGTTAAAAGTCAAGTGGTCGGCAACAAAAACGAATGTCAATAAATGAAACTACCTTCTATTTTTGTAACATGGTAATACTATGTCGATCTTCGGTGCCAGAAGTGGTGGGGTGCAATAANCATTTCTTTTAAATTAAAGCTTAATCCGTTGGCTAGACGCATGTGTAAAAATTTTTTGATTCGGATCACGCGTTTGGACAGGATAACCCAAAAGCATTGTACAAATAACCGAACCGTACCCGAACTGTCTTACTTATGCATTTTTCTATAAACGAAAATCTTATAAAATTTATTATTTTCATCTTATGTGGATAATTCTAGTGACAAATACGTAGTTTCGTGATAATGAATCTGGTAGCATGATTATGTAATTTTTTTTTTAATTTAGTTAAATGGCACAAACTTGTTAAAAGTCAAGTGGTCGGCAACAAAAACGAATGTCAATAAATGAAACTACCTTCTATTTTTGTAACATGGTAATACTATGTCGATCTTCGGTGCCAGAAGTGGTGGGGTGCAATAAGGCCATACGCAATAAAGCGATATGGCAATAAAGCCATATTTTTAGGCAATAAAGCCATATGGCTTTATTTCCAATCAGAAAAAGAAATAAAACCATACAAAAAATTTTGCAAATGAGAAATAAAGCCATATTCTGAAATGACACTCTCAAGGCGGTGTTAACGGCGAATCTGAATTTTATCTGAACATTACGTCCAAATGATGTGCTTGTTGTAATTCATTATTAAATTCGCCTTGGACACACTCTTGAAACTGATACTGAATTATTTAAATTTATACAAATTATTACTAATAAAATGAAATAAATCATTATTTAATATTTCCGGATTTATTGGATATTGAAAAATAAATATATGTACTTAGGTAAGTTTTAATTTTGCGAGTGCATAACCTGGCGGGTGCACANTTTAATTTTTAATTTTGCGAGTGCATAACCTGGCGGGTGCACATTTGCTGGCTCCCCGCACCCCGCCGCGTGTGAAGGGCGGAGCGCGGGGGCCGGCGGAGCGCGGCGCGGCTGGACGCGAAGGAGATTAATTGCATGTTTAAGGTGACGTTGTAGTTCAAGGCGGTTTAGTAGTTT
>NW_016192286.1:0-3452 GCF_001687245.7 Rhagoletis zephyria | reverse complement strand
TTTTTTTAATTTTTTTGAGATGGCATATTTTCAAAAACGATTTTTTTTTATCAAAAAAATATGTATGTGAAAGTTTTTCAAGAAAAAAAAAATTTTAATATTTCCTTTCATAGAGAATTTTGATGTGTGTATGTGTGATTTTTTTAGTTTTTTTCTTCACCCTGTTCTCTAGATATTTGAAAAACTATTAAATCGATTTGTTTTGGTTTTTGTTTTGTAAAGTTTTTAAAAATGTATAAATGAATCTCACATTTTATATTTACTTATTATTTATGTTTATGCATCAACCCTAAAAATTTGAAACAAATCAAGAACATGAAGTGTGAACTCCGTCCGTTTTGGTATGAAACGCCCCATATAGATGTCCGAAAACGCCGTTTCACTAGAATACCGAGATTACTGTTGGGCATCGGAGAACCTCTGGCATAGTGTATAAACCATCAAAATGTTTTTTTTTTTTGCATTTAAGTTTTAATAGGCGTGGATATTGCTTGTATCCTTTCGAAAACGTTTAAAATCTTTATTGCACACACAGATGAAAATTCATGAAAAAACTACATACTTATGTATGTATGTACATATGTGCTAAAAGCATCTGTCTTTAGGTAAATACAAATGGAGAAACTCTGTTTATTTTAAAACCCTTTTTCCATATCCAAACTACGAAGAGCTCAAATATTTTCTTCCTCCAGATAATGCGGTACAATGTATGTAAAACAGATAAAAGCACTAAGCTCCGCAGAAAAGTCAATGCAAAAAAGCAATCAGAAGAAAAAAAATATCCTTGTAAAAAATTGTGCAAATCCGCCGCAAAATATGCCACAAAAAGTTGTTTTGACTTCTGATGCGCAAAAAAAGCAAGGAACAATCGAAATGTGAAACAAAAGAGATTAGATAAGCGTAACCTCTTGTAAAAAACACTGGGTTTTGTTTATTGTATGCGATTGCGTTTTTTTCTCCTACTCCTTCTTGGTAGTTACGGTTGATATGTATCTATGTAGGTACTTCACAATGTTGCTTTGCTTTCAACTTCGTATTGTGTCCACTTTACAATGCCACCGCTGTCACTTAACATAATGCGTTAGCTGGCTGTCTTGGTTGGCTGGTTGGTTGGTTGGTTCGTTTGGTTTAGTGTGGTTGAGAAGTGTGTAAGTAAGCGAGTAAATGCGAGTGCTGGCTGTGTAAATGAGCGCGCACAAAAGTATGCCATGCAATTAGAGTAGGTACATGACAATTTCATTAGTGCAGTCAGGGTCGGTGCGGTTGCTAACTCTTTTTGAGTCGACCCTCTCCACTTTTTCGAGCATGGCACAGTCACAAAAATTTCGCTTTTTATTGTTACTTTGTTTATTGTTTTTTTTTTTTGTATTTACGGCAAACACTTGTATTGGTTATGCGGTTTTTAAATTCATTTTATCTGTTTTTGTTATGANGGACTGTGCTCCTAATTTGACACACTTTTTAAAAGACACTGAGAAATTATTTACAGAAAAATAAGTAGATAATTTTTTTACTTATTTTTATAGGCTACTGTTTGCTTAAACAAAATTTAAAAGTATCGATAACCGCAGCATAAAGGAACGATAATAATTTCCATAGGCTAGCTGAAAGTGCCTTTCTCTTTTTTCTTTACCAATCGAAATTGCATCAATAAAATATTGCTATAATTCGATTATTGAAAGTATCGGTAATGGTATCGATAAATTTTTATCAATGTATTACTATTTCTTTTATAGAAACTGAATTAGTAAACAAAAAGAGAACTATTCGATAAATAAAAATATGTAATAATTCTACTAATAAATCGATAATGATATGTATGTAGAAAGTTATGTCGAAAAAATGGTGCGCACTACTACCGCGCGTTATAGATAAAAATATATAATAATTTAGTTTTAATTGTAGAGGCTTCGAATAAATTTATCGATCATTGTGAAAACTTCGATTAAACATTTTCCAAATCTAACGATGATCTTGAGGAATTTATCGATATTGCAATGACTCGATAAATTAAAACACCGATAATGTTGTTGATAATGATAAATATACATTTTTGTAAGAAAAAACTATTAAATTCTCTGGCACGTTATTGATAAAAATATATGTATGGCGGCAGTTTTTCCACACTGAGAATGATATCGAAAATTATAATACAGTTTTAAAGAAAGGGCAGCCGATAAGTTTGTCGACACGTATTAAAATAACGGCTTAAAGCGTTCCTAACTTATCTTGAGTATTCCAAGTTACGATAAATTAAAACGGCGATAGTGGTATCGATTTTTCTCGAAAAAAATTGGTTATTTAATTTTTTTTGTCAGAATTTGGCATGAAATCGATTGATATACATAAACCTATACCACACTCTTGTACTGCGAATAATAAAAAAGTGTATGTAGAGCAAGTCTTTAATGGAGAAACATCGATAAATTTATTGATAATTACAATATCGATAGTGATGTCGATAAATATTCCGCTAATAATTAAATAAATATAAACATATATCGAAAACCTAATTATCGATAAAAATACATATATGTTTAGAGAAAAAGCAGGGTCTAAAATTTTTACGTGAGGCCTTTTTATGAGAGAAATACGCCAGAAGGTCGCCATTCTTTGCTCAACGTCCCTCAGCCTAAGAAATTTTAAGCTTTAATTAGCGTCCTAAACACTAGCAGTTTTAATTTATCATTTCTGCTCCACCACGAAATGGTTAAAATAATTCTTCCAGTGTAACCACAGCACTTAAAAGTTTTAATTATTGTTGCTCTGCTTCTTTTGTTGCTGCAGCAGTTGTCGCAATACTTTACACTTCAATTAGCAATTACCCCGCAACCCTTCACGACAACACATCTGTCAATGAAAATAAGGAAAACAATGCGCACCAAGTAAAAAAACACGTGAAAATTCCACGCGGCAACACCTCAGCAATCAAGCCGCCACTTACATAGGTATATACTGTTAACTAACATTGCAGTTCCCCACATTACCACTTACCCCTTCTCTCTCTTTCACTAGTGTTTGTTTTCGAACTTTGACTTTGCTTTTAGTGTTACCACTCATACTTGAATGTTTTTGTATTTTGAGCGTGTTAATTATTCTTGCATGCGATAAAGAATTGCTTGTTTATATGCATATTTTCCCCTCATGGTGGGGTTCACCAAATAATTCTAAAGCTAAATAAAGTATAAGCGCCTTGGAATTCAACTTTCCAAAAACGAACTTAAATGTTACTAAATATAAATAGCTGAATACGCCATGCATGGGCATACTTTTTAATGCCACTTATTTTCTTACATAAATAGTACAATTTCTTTATAAAAATAAAAGATACAAATAAGTATGCGTATTCGCTGACCCCCTCCCTAACATAAAAAATGTCTTTGCTCGAAAATAGTAGAACTCTAAAAAAAACTGCTACGGGAATAAAGAAAAAGCATTTTAGTCGCACGTAA
>NW_016192285.1:0-3453 GCF_001687245.7 Rhagoletis zephyria | reverse complement strand
ACTTTCGATACCAGAAGCAACAACAAAATACACGCAAATGTTTTTTTGCTCTACTGATACTACCTGTTTAATGTGCCTTGACCGCAGCTAAGCATTGATTTCCAAACTAACTATGAATCTCACTGTTTGTACGGTGTTTCTCACTAACCTTATAGAGTTCACAGCAATGAGTTCATACTGTTTAGATGGAAGTGAGTAANAAGTGAGTAAACTCATGCTGTTGTCTGATAAAGACCTCCAACATTAATTTTTCTTTAATATCTATAATGTACAGACATCGACCTGTTACAATTGTATTATATGTATAGATAAAAACCATGTAAATCTAAATTGCATTTTTTCTGAAAATATTAGGAAAAATCCAAAACCTTTTAAGCTAGAATTTCTAGGAAAAAATTTGATGTACAAACTTGTAGCCTGCTAATTTTTGATATAATAAAGTGATTTTCTTCCACACAAAATATGCTGGAAAACTTGTTTATATACATATAAGAAAATAACAGCACCGCCAGGAAAAAAATATCAAAAATGAACGTGGTTTTTAGCGGCTTGAAACTTGAAATTTATTTTATTAAAATTTAGTANCAACTTGTTTATATACATATAAGAAAATAACAGCACCGCCAGGAAAAAAGTATCAAAAATGAACGTGGTTTTTAGCGGCTTGAAACCTGAAATTTATTTTATTAAAATTTAGTAGCTACAAGTCTGTACACCAAATTATTTCCTAGAAATTCTAATTTAAAAGTAAGCAATTTTCATGAAATTTTGTTGATTTTTCCAAATTTTTGCACAAAGTATGCAATTTAGATTTATATGTTTTTTGTTATAGTGAGCTATACTTTATAAAAAAATAACGAAAAAAGAATTCAGAATGAAAAATCATTGGCAATATTATTGTAGAAACCTCACTGTTTAATTCAGAGTTTGACTCACTGTACACCGGTCAAAAAAATGAATTGACAAGTGATATTTTTTACAATATTTACAATGTCCTTTATGTTAAATATTTATTGTTAATTTTTGTTTAAAATATAGTTCATTCTATAACGAAAGCCATGTGAATCAATGCTTCAAACTTTATGCAAAACTCTCAAAAAGTTCAACAAATTTAACAATATTGGACAAAGTTTAAAACTTTGATTTGTATATAGAATGAACTATATTTTAAATAGAAATTTTCGAAACATATTTTACATAAAAAAACATTTTTAATACTTAAAATAATATAATTTCTCGATTACTATTTTTGACAGGTGTACATTATTATTAATTCCTTATAAATATTAATAACCAAGAGATGTGGCTTGCATCTCCATAATTTTTATTTTTCTTAATTCTAATTCATATTTTGTATTCCTCCATTCTATTTCTTCAATTAATTTTTTCTGTCAGCAATATGTTTTCCTCCATTAGTTTTAACTTCTTTTGCTCTATTTCTAAATACTTAGCTTCAAATGAATTTGAGACGGTTTTCCCTTTCCTCAACGACGATGATCGAATCGCCGTCGATGAACGAGGAGGAGATTGTGGCCTTGGGAGTGGAAGTGGTGTTTGCGGCTCCGGTAAGGGTAATACCTGCCCGGTATTTATTGCCTCACTCTCACTCTCTAAAAACTCAAGCTCCATTTCTGGTTGCTAAATTTAAAAAACATTTGGTTAGAACCTACACATTGTTTCCTTAATAACTATAAGAAGGTCCTTTCTAATATTTTTGTTTCTTTACAGCGTACTTATCAAAACTTAAGTTTTTTAGTTTCTTATTTCTTGATAACACTGGTTTATTTTAAACTCTGAAACTATCTTATTGATGTAGAGTTTTTTTTTTAAATCCAATCAATTCATTTGCTTGGTTAGTAATGCACCGGTTCTTGTAGAAAGTAAAATTAGTTAGGGCCTTTCCATAATTGGGTAACGATATGCGGTTTTTTAGTGCATTAGTTTTAAAATATTCGTATTTTCGTCAGTTTAGTATTTCAGGAACGTTGTCGTTTCCTGTGATAACTACCATGAGTCAAAGCACCCTTTTTTTCAAAATCGGACGCTTCTTTTAAACGTCCAAGTCCATTGCGTCCACTTTTCTCCAGCGTTGACCTTTGCAGCACCTCCCTCTCTCTGGCATGACTTCTGTAGAAAACCAAACATTTGAAGACGTTATAAAAATTATAATTACTTACTTACTTTTGGTCTGACCAATACTTGCGCCATTAGGTAGCATCTTTTACAGCACCTCCTAAGCTGTTAAGGGTAGCTGCAAGATCACCCCATTTCTGAGCCCTAAAATGTGCACCATCTACCGATTCAAATCTAGAACATACCATGATACAAAAAAAGAAGGTAGTTTGATTGTCACTTTTCGGGCGCCATATTAACTACCTGACAATTAAGCAGAATGTGACATTTCGTGCTGCCATACCTAGTCCTTAATAAGCATTTATTGTAAAAAAATATTTACAAAATTAAAAAAAATTGCGATATGCGCAAAAACGAAAATTGAAATTCATGATATGATAAATATTATAGTACGGACGATAGGAGGTACTCCCGATTGAACTGGCACACAGAGTCTGGAAGTAGTGTGTTAAGTGCAGCTTGGCCGCCACGTAAACTCCTGCTCCACCTATTTTCCACCACGTAGTCCATACCCTTGAGCCTCAGCTTGGATGACCGAAGCATACTTGCCAAGAGAAAACTTAATGACGGTAAGTGCAGCAGTGCATCAAGAGCAACGCCACATATTGTAGAGAAATCTTTCGTACCGCACACGGCAGTAATTCTTTGAAGTTTTGCAAGCAGACCTCCCACGCTCTTGATTGAGAATCTGCTCCACCCTATCACTGACGCATAACTAATTATGGGTCTGATCATAGAGGTATAAATCCAAAGACCAGTTTACATTGCCAAAATGCTGCCCATTCTTTAGAGGTTTTGTGTTCCTCGTTAGATTTCCACGAAAGTTTTGTATCCAGAGTTACTTATAGATACTTCATTTTCGGAGAATTCTGAATTGTGACTCCTTTCATTGTGAGGGCAATGAGACCATTCAACATTCTCCGAATCGTGGTTTCAGACTATGCTTCAATGACGAAATATCTAACAATACATCTTCATCTACGAAATATCTAACAATACATCTACATTTCAATGTGGCAAAGCTATGCTTAATGTTTACATCTGGATAAATGCCAAAAATCTGCTTTATAATCAAAAAATAATAGTAATGAAACTACCTTCTTTTTTGTATCATGGAACATACGAATTTGTATAAATAAAACACATTTTTATAAATATTTCACTTACCTATCATTCGCAAACTCAATATTATTTTCCATATATGTGACACGTAAAGTTAAAAGGGACCTACGGTCAGAAAATATCGGTTTTCACTTTTTCATCGACTTCTATAGTAAACGGGCCGCTCTTTCCAATGCATCTTTCTAGCTGCACTAGTTT
>NW_016192284.1:0-3453 GCF_001687245.7 Rhagoletis zephyria | reverse complement strand
AACCAGAATCAATAGAGAATATTTGATACGTTCACGTCCTCGTACGAAGGTGAGAGACCGAACTCTGACATAAAGTATAAGTATAAATCATAGACCTAAAATAATAATTATCCTAATATTTGAGATCAAAAGCGTCGCCTTGTTGTCCTTGTATAGTAATTATTTACGAGAAATATATTTTTTCGTCTCGTGGGACGATTGCTTTCAGATGGAAATTATTTACGTCTTTTTGTAATAACTATATGGGATAGTTATTTTGTTTCGTCTCGTGGGACGTTTATTTTAAGGCGGTTTTTTCATAATAATATGCTGTTTTTCTATTTTTTTATATTTTTTCGGCTCTCGGGACTTTTACTTCAAGAACCAAATGATTTACGTCTTCTCAGAACAATTATATGGAATTTTTTTTGTCTCTCGGGATGTTTATTTTAAGACGAAAATTATTTACGTCTTCTCATAATAATTATGTATGTATGTGGGACTTTAATTTTTTTTTTTCATCTCGCGGGACGTTTATTTCAAGACGGAAATGATTTACTTACGTTTCTCATAATAATTACGCGGCCTCTTATATTTTTTCATCTCGTGGGACGTTTATTTTAAGATGGAAATTTTTTACGTCTTTTCATAATAATTATATGCGACTTTTATTTTTCTCGCCTCTCGTGACGTTTATTTCAAGATGACAATGATTTATGTCCCATGTTTTCTCTTAGATGGAATAGAATCGGTACATGTACTGCCGATTTCGCGAAATTAAACGCAAATATCTCCGAGCTCGATTATTGGATATTGATTTGCTAACCCTTTGCAATAAACTAAAACCATGTAAAAGCAAAGCCCTTTAACTTGACATCACATTTTTGAAAATCGAACGAACGATACATATATGATTACATGAACTACCGTGGCGTTAAATGTTTAGCGCATCAAATGTCCGAACTCAATTAAGAAGTATAATTTCAATAAAGGTCCCATATAATTATTAAGAGAAGACGTAAATCCAGGGACCGAATAATAATATTTATTAAAGTCATATCCTGATAATAACCAAACCGCTTATCCAAATTAAAAAAATTGGTAGCAAATGAGAGCGGACGGAATAAAATTTCAAACAGAAATAACGAAAGCAGGTTATATTTTTGTATAATGTAATAGAAAAGAAATTCATATACCTGACCCAAGGTTTGTTCTGTGGTAATGAAATAATATTTTTTATTGAAATTTTTTTCAATAGGTCGCTTTTCTCGTTTAGATATTCGAGTTTTAAAGCTATTTGGATAATCGGTTTGTTTGTTATCAGGAAATGACTTATATCAATATTTGGCCAAGGTCACTTTAAAACAAAATAACTGTTAATTTCGGTCTCTGCGTAAATCATTTCCGTCTTGAAATAAACTTCCCTAGAGACGAAAAAAAAAAAATCCCGTAAAATTATATGAGAAGTCGCAAATCCTATTCGTATTGAAATAAACGTCTCGAGAGACGAAAAAAAAATAAAAGTCCCATATAACTATTACCAGAAGACGTAAATAGTTTTCGTCTTGAAATAAAAGTCCCGAGATATGAAAAAATATATAAATCTCATATAATTATTATGAGAAGACTTAAATAATTTCCGTCTTGAAATAAACGTACCGCGAGACGAAAAAAATAAAAGTCCCATATAATTATTACGAGAAGACGAAAATAATTTAATTTTAAAATAGTCGTCCCGCGAGACGAAAGCTATTTTTTTTTGTTATTTTTCTACAAATATATCGTCTAAGCTTTAACCAAAACCATATAAATTACAGTTTTAACTTTATACAAAATTTGGGAAAATTAATCAAGTTTTTATCAAAATTTGAACTTTTTATTCAAAATCTTTGGAGCATTTTTGGGTGTGCCCATACAATGAAGTGCAAATTTCAAAATCTCTTTGATTTTTGAGAATTTCTTTTTGGTGACGTATTTTTTCACTTTTTCCATATGGGTGTTTCCATACAGCCGTACGCGACATTCGTGCGCTTATAGAGTAACGTAAATCTATCAAAAAAAAGATTACGGTTATGTTGCAACCAAAGGGTACTATGTTTGAGAAAAAAATAAGCATAAAATATCCGTTCAAAACCAGGTGATAACGTACGCGACAAAAAAAGAAGTGGTTTTGAGGCACATATTCATATATGCGAAAGTCTGCGAATCATGAGAGTTTTCTTTTCTTTGAAAATTCCTAAACTAAGCTAAATAATGTACCTTTACAATCCTTCCATTTTTTGATAGAAATTATCTCTGGTTAGTTTTTATTAAAAAAAAATATAATAACGTACGCGACAGATTTTTCCCCCATACAATATTTTTACTAGTAACACATACTAAATTAAATTTTTTCAGTTCTTCTCTCCACCGTTTCGCGTTTTCAAAACCTTTTTCCGCCATCTGAATACGAAACTTAAAGTTATAAAGCCGTTTGAATTCATTTGCTTGCATTTTCGGTTTACATTTTCATGGAAACACGCATATATGCGAAAGTCTGCGAATCATGGGAGTTTTTCTTTTCTTTAAAAATTCCTAAACTAAGCTAAATAATGTACCTTTACAATCCTTTCATATTTTAAGAGAAATTATCTCTGGCTAGTTTTATATAAAAAAAAAACAATAACGTACGCGACATAACGTACGCGACAATTTTTCTCGTAAGTAATAAAATGTATTTATTGAGAACTCTTCTCGCCACCATTTCATTGTTTTACAACTATTCTAAATAATTTAAATGGAAAATTTGCAATTAACATTGGTTTTGATGTATTTGATTGAAATTTTCGTACTTACAATAACGTATGTGACAAACTTTAAAGGGTAATAAAATATATTTTTACTTCGGTTGGAAAGAAAATTTTACTGTTTATCTTTAACATGAAGAATTCTCGCTTAAGAATTGTAATCTGCATTACCTGCGACTGCCAATATACAAATGACATAGACAAACAATATTTTTGCATAACGTACGCGACATTAGAATACTATCAGAAGCAAATCAAAAAATTACCGTTATTCGAGCTCTAACTTCTCCTTTTTCTCATTTTTATAATTAGTTGTTATTGCAAATTTGATTTTAAGATGTAATTGTAATGTTTCAAATCTCTTAATTTAGTTAATAGGAAAGAGAAAATAGTTCATTTCATTAGAGAAAACTGAGTCGAAGAGACATTCAGTTTTACTCTTCCATTTTTGAGTTTTAAAATTCCAATAAGCTGAAATACTTCTATAATATAAAAATTCGAGTAGTTTTCTCTTATTAATTCGTCTTAAAAACCCTTTTCAGTTGTTTTTATTTTTTTAGTACTGGTTGACATTTTCATGGAAACACCCATATAAGCATGTATTACTTATCAAATAAAATCCGGGAAACTGTTAGCAACAAAATTTCAAAAATAAATAATATAAAAAAAGCTTTTTAATATACAACGG
>NW_016192283.1:0-3453 GCF_001687245.7 Rhagoletis zephyria | reverse complement strand
TAAAGGCTCAACGTGAACATAGTATACATAAGTCTAGAATATCAACAATATAGCTATGCAAAATCCAAAAACGTGTCTCGATAGAACTTTTTGGGTTTATCTTAACCCTACCAAAATTATTTGACGGGAGTATAAAATGAAGAAGGTATAAATGGTTAAAATTAAATTTTTGGATTTTTAAAGTATTAATATCTTCTGTACAACATAACCTGTTAAAAAATTAATGACGCCACAATAAGGGCAATTAGAGGGTATTTTACTAAGTGTAAATAATTTTCTACTTTTTATATTTTTAAGCCCCAATAACCAAAAAATATATTAACATGTTTCTTTAAATGGCATTTATTTCAAATATGCATTAAAATTGGTTATACTGTAAACGTCGGGTAAAAGGTATTTGAATTATCTTTAAATTAGCATCAATACTTTTGTGATCCGTCAAATAGTTTCCGTGATATTGTAAATATAAAAAGAAAAGTTTAACTTCAACCTCTTTTATTGGTTTTGGTTTTTATTTTTTCCAAATAATCTTGGTATGGTTGAAATCAGCATGACAAGTTCTATCGAGTCACATTTTTTTTATTTTTTGTTTGTTTGCTAAACGGTTGATATTCTAAACCCTGGAGTACTGGACCAGGCTAAATGTGAATAAGAAAAGGTAAACAAAATTGTCAAATTAAAGTCTGACTTTCTTAAACACCCCAACGAAACCATTTGACAGTTGTTCATAAACTCAAAACGTGAAACTCGAGTTTATGGTTCAACGTGAACATAGTATTATTACTGTCAACTTTGTAAAAAAGGGTTTAAAATGTATGTATGTATTTAAAATACAGCCATTGCATTAACTGCATTTTTGTTTTGATAGTAAAAACAAAAGCATTACGTTGCAATCTCATTGAGGCCGACAAATTTTGTCTCTGATTCATTATTTCGAAGAGAAGAATAGACGGAAAATATTTAAACCTGAATTTGAGAAGAAACTTTTTCTCAACACAAACTTTTTTTAAGATTCATGTGATTTTAGAACCTGGAATGCAGCAAAAACTTCAAAAAAATTTAATCATCAGACTTCTTACAGTAGAAAATGTGGTGATTTCCGAAATAGCTTTCACTTCTACCACTTTTTTAAATTATTGTAGCTTTTCCACAATAAGTTCTTCATTAAAAACGGCCTCAAGCTCAATAAAAATTGTTGAATATATAAAATATTCTAGGAACCGTTTTCCCCATTGATTTTGAAATCGTACACTTTTTAAGATCTCTTAATTAATTGAATGCTTAATTAAAACAGATACTGGTAACTCTAGCCCACAGTGTTGCATTTCGCGTTCGTTTAACATCACAGCATTGCCAGTTGGTATTTTCGAAAATTTCCCTCAAATAGCTATCAACGAAAGAGAGCGGAGTGCAATAAAAACATGCTCAAGCAAAAGCGAAGAGCTGCCAAATACCAGCATTCATTGAATAGAGTGTGTCGCATACAGTCCGCTGAACACGGATATGGATTTTGTGTCCGACGGTTATCGAGCGAACGGAAATGCAAAAGCGCGCGTACATAGACACAAAGTTACAACGATAAAATAACAAAAACACCTGTGTCCACTAACTATATATACATACGCGTAGAAAAAATGCTTTAAAACATGGTGGAAAATTAAATTTGTATATGATAAAAAGGTAGACATTTTATAGAATGCGAAATTCTTGTTTATTGTGACCAAATTTATGCTAGTTAGGGGGTGCTAAGCAACAACAATACACACCAGACGCATGCCATGGCCATCGTCTATCAGATGCAGCCATAGCAATATAAATTCTGCAATAACAACAAACAGAAACTCAGTGTGACGTTAGCAAGTTACATAGAGCCTTCAGGTGTTATAAGTGATGACCTTAAGTACCTGTGCATGATTGTCCCTGAGTAGTGTACATACATATATACATACGTGCATATAAAAAGATCCTAAAGTTTATGTACCTACATACATATATAAACAAGTACATATGTACCTAATATACTTCGGTGACACTGAATATTTGCGATTGTGCTTGATATCTGCTTGAAATGACATTTCGATGTCATAGGCAAAGTGCACTTGTTTTTTGCTTTTCGATGCCGCTTGTTGTGGTTGTTGTTTTTTCATTCTCACAACTGTTGTTGTTCATGACAAAACAGGTGTAAGTACGCACCTAGTACGTGTTTGTTGTTATTATTGCTCAATAGGGGTACGTATTCAATGTTTTGCGGTTAGCTTGCTTTTCGGTATCCAAGGGATACAACACCTCATACAATGCATACACACAGAAGCAAGGGAGGGTGGCTTTTGTTGTGATTTTCGCTTTATGAGCTCTGAAAGTCAGGATGTAAAAAATACATAAGTGTATGCAGTCTGACAGAATTTGCACTACGCTGGTAAAAATCAATAAAGATAAGCAAAAATTATAAAAAAAATCCCTGATTACATTATATACATAGTATAATGTTTTTATGTATTCGAAGTGGGGTTTAAAGCGTTTTGAGCCACAACTAGGCGGTGTCTATTGAAAAGAAAGAAAGCGAAAAGATCACGCGCATACAAAAAAAAAGAAGAGAATAATATACAATTGTGCAGTGCTCAAAAGGCGACACAAAAATTAAGTAAACTCCCTTACAGAGAATCATAGACAAGTCAAGTGAATGTGTGTGCTTTTCTATGCGCCCGAAAAGTGAAATTTGTGTGAAAATAGTGTTCAGCGCAAAGCAAAAATAATATCGGCAGGATACTCCCTACTCAGTGGAGTATAGGGTGTGCCATTAGCAAGAGTAGGGGCCTACTCTTTTGAATGATACATGCAATTTTGAGGACTACATCCAAAAGTAAGAGAACAATGTAAGTACCGAGATAAAATACAGTACTAATTTAAAATAGTATGTACACCTTCATTCAAAATAATAGTAATGTAACATTTGGGCGGTTTTGAATTTTTTTTAATAAAAGTATAAAAGAAGTATGCACCTAATTCCAAATTTCAAACTTTTAGCAAAAGTTAAAAAAATTCAACATACATTTTTGGTATGCAGATTATATCCTATTCAATTTTTGTATAATAAAGAGCAAGTTTCAAGTTTCTAGTGGATGGAAAACCTTCGCTCAGCAGTCCGCTAAGGACGAGCAGGACACTCGAAGGGGATATGTACCTCTATCCATCTTTCGTTCTGCATCTTCTACAGATCTAATCTTTAGTCAGAGTCAGTTTAAAGGCGTGTGATGTCTCTCTCTTGAGGGAAAAGAGAAACTTCGTGAGCTTCATTGTCATTCGCCCTGCACATAATTTTGGACAGTCTTGCATATGTTCCACGCCTTCTGCGCCTTCCGCATCATGGACAGGTCGAGTTCTCGTTTGATCGCTTGAAGGTTTAATCGCTCCTCCATCAGCATGAATTCCTACGAACCATCCTCTTTGACAAGC
>NW_016192282.1:0-3453 GCF_001687245.7 Rhagoletis zephyria | reverse complement strand
CATCTAAACACCCAACCAAAGTCGTCATTCTCCTCACTGTTCTCTTCATTGTGAAACCGAGCTCTACATTCGTTTCTTCTTCTCCTTAAATAATGCAATTGATGCTTAATTGCCCAAATGGCACTAACTGGGCTCAGTTGAAAGGAAACAGAAGACAGGCAGGCATTAAAAAGGGAAACTTTTAATAGAGCCCATTTGCAGAGAGTGCACTGCACTTTTCCCTGTGAACTTGACGCTGACACTTACTGAGCTGATTGCAAGATTGAAAAAACTGGCTAAAAAATTAGTGCACTGTGTTTGTCTGCTGCAGTTTGCAAAGTCTACTCTTTAGTGGCGGTGTGAGTGTCAGATCGTAGACAGCCCAATGGCCGCTAAAACCAAAGTTTAATTAAATTATAACAATCACACTGCAGCTAATGCAAAACGCAGCAAAGCACAGCTATTCGCCGCAGTTTTTAGTTAAAATCATTAAACTTTTTTTTCACTAAAACGACTATTCTTTTGTTCGATTGGCATACTGAAAGACACCGTCACTATGTGTTCATAGTCTGCTAGGGACAAACAAAGGGAACAGTGATCGCAGTCTTGCAGCTCTAACAGAAAGCCCCAATGATTACAGCACAATAGAGTGGCGGTGGTAGTGGCCGTAACAGTACATCAGTACCAGCAATAAAGCCAATTATCTGCAGACGTTCAGTGTCGTCGTTCAATGCAGTTTTGACTATCGCAGTGCGCAGCGCTGGTGCCGATTTAAATAATAATCAGTCAAGGAGAAAAAGGAAAAGAATTTAGCCAAAGCAAAATGAGAAGAAAAATGTAGAGGAGGAGGAAGAAAGAATGATAAATGGATAAAGAAGAAAAAGAAGTTGAAAAGGCAATGCTTACATGCTGTTACTGCAGCTGGGACTGGGTGTACTGAGCTCAGAGGGGCTGAGGCCACCGCAACTCGAGTTGAGCGGCGACCTCGAACCACTCTCCCGCCGGTGCAGCAGACGCATATGTCGGGGCTCTCCGGGTACCGTCAGCGAGTACTTCCGCGGGAAGTTGTAGCCGCCAGGGCCACCCCCACCGCCGCCCGATCTTCCAGCGGCAAACTGCGACGGCAGATCAAATGCCTGACTGCCGCCGTCCTCATCGTCGTCGTCGTCCTGGCTACGCAGCGACTCACACCTCGACTCCTCGTCATTGTTCAGACTAGAGTAGCTGCTGCAGCTTTCCGGTGGTTTGCTGTTGTTCCGCCGCCAGTTGCCAGAACAGCTGCCTTCACCACCACCATTACCACCACCTTCGCCAATGACATCATCATCGCCCTCAAAGTCGTCGTTGATACCTCCGCATCCTCCTCGTTCTCCACNCTTCACCACCACCATTACCACCACCTTCGCCAATGACATCATCGTCGCCCTCAAAGTCGTCGTTGATACCTCCGCATCCTCCTCGTTCTCCACTGCTGCTCGGGCGATCGGTGGGCGTTTGCTGGGAGGCGGCACTGTGCTCGGAAACGGACCGCGGGTACTGGTGCTTGTTGTTGGGGTGATGGTGGTGGTGGTGAGAATGCTGGTGCTGGTGATGGTGCTGGTGGCCAGTCGGCGGCTGGTCAGCAGTGCTGTCACTTCCGCTGATTGTCTCGCCGCTATTGTCTCGACTGAAGCTGCCACTGCCAACGCTGCCATTGTGTTCAATGCCAGTGCCGCGTTTGGAGGATGCCATTGCACTGGCACCGCCGCCGCCGCCGTTGTTGTTGCTGGCTGAGTGAGAGAGCGCCGTAGAGCCGCTAGACATGTTTGCTGGCAATTGCTGTTCTAGGCCTGTTCCGTGGAAGCTGCAGCAGGTCTCTGCGCTATTGTGGTCAGTTGAATGCTGATGTGCTCCTCCGCAGTGGTTTGTCTCGTTGATGACGGTTGAACCCAAGGCGGCACTGATGCAGTGACAACCATATGATGCTGCCTGATCCTGCAAAAAGAAAAAGTATGTTAGTTGGATAGGCAGCACATCTCAAAAGAGTATTTTTAAAAAGCGTAAGTACCAGCCAGTGGCAACTCAATTAAAACTTAAACCCTTTTCATGTCGCTGTAAATAAGCCGCCCTCAAAGGAGCTGCTAATAAGGAGATACACCAAAAGTAATCAAAAGGCTGGCCAAGTTGTCTCTTTGTTGGCAAGCGTGAATGTTGACAGCTATCGTCGCTTTCAAACTTGTAACAAGCTGTCCTTTTGTGAAACAAAACAACTTGCCACCCTTGAGCTTAGGCTATCTTCAGCTTCTGCACGTCCACAAAATTAGCTTTTTCCCCATCCCTCCCCTATCCGCTAAAGAATGAGGCAATTAAGGCCCATTCTTGTTCATCTCTTTTTCCGCTGAGCAGCAAACAATAGATGAGTTAGATCACTTTAAATTAGCTCATCTACACACACACGCACACAGTTGGAGTGCTCTAATTAGTTCATTTGCACCAGACAGCTCAACCTAAATGAGAAGAAGAAAAAAGAGAAAACAAAATAAAGCTGTTTTTCAAAGTTGGCGCGTGTAAGTGGTGATCCCCGCTACCATCACAATGATCATCATCATCATTCTCAGCAACAAGAACAACATCCTCGTCTCTGTCTGACACCTGCTGTTGATTTATCACCCAACTGCACTGGTAATTAGTCAAATGAAAAGTGAACACTCACTTTCAGTACCACTTCCAGTGCCAGCCGACGGATGCTGACTAATTAGAGCAAAAACAGAGAACCTAAATCTAAATTTGCGAGCCTGCAGTACTCTAAAAACACTAGCTATTACCAGGACTAGCACACACACACACACACACACACACACACACTTACACTATCAAGCTTGTTAAAGTGGTTCAAAACACAAAGTTCAGTGGGTGAATGAAGTTGCCATGCTGGAGAAGTGATAACGCACGAGTGAACGACAAATGAAAAACTGAGCTGAACTGAGCTGCTGTCGCTGATTCGACGCTGCAGCTTTAATTAGAACGCCTTCCTCAGAAACGTGAGCCTCTCCAAACAGTGCTCCTCCGCAGTCACCGATCTTTCTATTAATAGAGCACAGCACAGCACAGACACACTCTAGGTGACAATGAAAAAACAGTGCACCAGTAATGTCTGCAAATCAAATGCCGTGAACAACACGATGACGTGAGAGTGTGACACACAAACACTCAAACCGAATCGGACAGAATCGATACAGGAAGTGGTGGTGCGTAGGAACGGGGCTGCAAAATAAGTCATTGCGACTTTCAAATGTGTTGACGACGTCGGCTTCGCTGTTTTTTCATTGAGACAGATACTGCTTCACAATTCACCCTCACCCACCATTGATTACATCAGTGAATATGAATATGAAGCATTCAACCTAGCGCTTCTTCCTCCTTTTATTATTTTGTTCTTTCGTGTAGTCGCATACATTTAGACATTTTTCTGCTGCTCCTGCCGACTAGAGCACA
>NW_016192281.1:0-3453 GCF_001687245.7 Rhagoletis zephyria | reverse complement strand
ATGAAGCCTTCGGCATAGCCGAAGACAGCGCTGCTCTTACTTGTTTAGGACTATTTTAGGAACATTTCAGGACTATTTCTGGATAATTTTATGACCAGCTCAGGACAATTTCGGGCCTACTTTAGTACTATTTTAAGACCATTTTGAGACTAATGAGGGACCATTTCAAGAACTGTTGGAGATCATTTCGGGACAAGTTAACGATTTTTCGATCGTTTCCGAGCCCGTTTAGTACTATTTGAGGATTATCTTGGGATCATGTCGGATGTGTTCAAGACTATTTCAGGCCCATTTCGTAGCTTTATTAAGATTATTTCGAGGCCACTTCACAAATATTTCAACACCATTTCGTGCCTAGTTCTGAACATTTTAAGGATGAGTTCAGAAATATTTCGGGACTTATTCATCACTATTTAGGGGACAATTTCGAGGTAGTTAACGACTATTTCAGCACCATTTCAGGTCTAGTTGCGGATAACTTCAGGAACATTTCGGGGTGCTTTTGGGGCTAGTAGGAGACCATTCTCGGATCGTTTCAAGACTTGTTCGTTTTGGGACAAGTTCCCAACTTTCAACTAGTCACGAGATGATGCTGAATAAAATAAAATGCAATTGAGTTTTAATTTCTAAACTAAACTTTTTATGTATGTAACTGAATCGCTTAATGTTTTGCTAAGACGTAGACAGTTATTGCCTGGTAGTCACTCAGATAAGTACCTGATATTCTAAAGGGAACATTTCGACCGAACGTTTGCGTTCAGCTCGGAGAAGGAATGGCCCGTCGTTCGGATGCGTGTGGAAAATATTTTCTTAAGGCTTTTCAACCCAACCTAATCTACCCTTCTTTAAAGCAAATTGCATTCAGTCCATTTTCTACGAAATATTACAATGCAACGCGATTTTGTTAAACTTGAAATCCTTGTAAGAAAACCAGTGTAATAAAATAAGACGTGAACTGCTGATATGTCTGCATTTTGACGTCTTCATATCAAAGTCGTAATTTTTTCCTGCAGGGTTCGTTTACCTTACGTTCTCTTAGCAGTTTGCAACAAAGTGAAAGTGCCACAATTTTGGTTCTTAGAAATATTTCATTTTCACATCAAAGGTGTATGGTTTTGTTTGGCTAATGATTATTGTTGTTTTGCACGCAGAGCGTTAATTCCATGTGGTTTCTGTCATTGCCGTTTCCACTTAATTTTTGGTTTCATTTCCAGAGATACTTTCTGTGCGTAATATTTGTCTCCAATTTGGTTTTCACATCCAGACATTGTTGCTACATTGAAATCTACCCACATACATTGTAGTTGGTTGCTTGCAAATTAATGAAACAGAGATTTTGAAGGTTAATTGCGAGGTAGGAATTATGCTAACATATGTACGTGCATGTGTACATATGTACAACCATATGCACTAACAAATAGATATGTACCTTTGTAAGTATTCGAATAATATAACAATTGAAGGATAGTGAGTATCAAAGAGCAAACTAAGTGCCTCCTCGCTACTTATAGTCCAGTGTCCTGCCTCATCCCTCAAGTAATAAAGTTCCCAGTCAGAAGACCACTTACTCCTACGGGCCCTATTGAATAATCGTCTGCTCGACGCTCTTAACTCAGAGAGTTCCAACGTCCACTAAATGCGTTTCCCTCTGCCTTTCTGAAATCTCAAAGGACATGCGCTTTCAAGAGCTCTCCTAGCGAGTTCACCGACTGCGCCGGATTAAAATTCGGCGCATCAGGGAGAGCTCGGCGAAGATTCCTGCTTTACAGATACCAGTTGGTGCTCCTCAGATTCGTGAAGGGCTTGCTAGGAACCTACAAGCTCCACGGCCTCACCTCCTATATCGACCCCATCGAACAGCCTCTCAAGACTGAAGACGGACCCCTGGCAGAGGAGCCGCCCCCAATACTCTCAGCATCCGATGGAGCCGAGACTCCCAACTCCATGCTGGCGAAGTCAACGGCCGCTTTTCGATAGGATTCCACGGCCCTCTACAGCCAGATAACCCTCCAGATATGCGCCGGGAGTGATGGGTTGCAGTACCGGAGTATTTACTCGATCTCCGCAATGATCCCGAACTGGGCTTGAAATGCACCCTTACTAGAGTAAATTAACCTGAGCTACTCTAGAAATGTTCCTGGAATAGTGTTGGTATAGTTGGGTAATAGTCCTGAATCAGTCCCAGAAGAGGCCTGAACCAGGCGCATATGGTTCAGAACTACTCCCAAAAAGGTTCTAACATAGCTTCACAATGGTCCTAAAATAGTTCTGAAAAGGCCCCCAAACGGTTCCGAAATGATCCTGAACAAGTCCTAAAATGGTAATGAACCGAAACGGTTGAAAGACTTTTTGCGAAATGATCACGAATAAGTCCTGAAATGGTCCCGAAATCGTGCTTTATTAGTCCCAAACGGATCCCGAACTAGTCCTAAAACTGTCCTACAATAGGCGGGAACTAGTCTTGAAATGCTTCTGAACTGGTACGAAGTGATCCCGATTATGTCCCGTATTGATCCCGATTAAGTACCGAAATTTTCGTAAAAAAGTTCTGAATAGTTCAAATTAGCCTCGTAAAGGTCCTAAACATGTCATGAACTAGCACCGAAACGACCCTGAACTAGTTCAAAAATATTAATTTTTACACACAAGAAGCAATTACAGATTTTGAGATGGGTTAACAAAATAAGCAGTTATAACTTTTCTGAGGGTTAACGCACATTTCTCCCATACCGAGAGCTAAGGTGTTTACACATCAAAAATCATAGTCCACTTGAAGTGCTTTAATGAAACTGGCTATAAGAATGAAACATTAAATTAATTCTCATTTAAACCGCTTAATATTTATTAGGGATTCGTCTACCAAGGCACTGTCAGCAAAGCAGATTGTGTCTTGGGCTATAAGGGATTTATCAAAAGTATGCAAGTGATCTCCTAAAGTGCAATGTCTTCTGGCTACCTACGCATTGCATTAACTTATGGCTTAGCTTGGCTTGTATAGAATAAGGCACTAACTGGGCTTGCCCAATTGCATTAGCCCTGAATCACTTTCGCACTATTCAATTCATTCATTCAAATGAATTAAAATACTGACTACCATTGCAGTTGTTGGTGTACATGCTCATGAATACACAGTGGCTGTTGTAGTATTAAGGTAATAAGCAGAGTATAATAGAATCGATCGATAGCTCAGCTTGGCTAATTGCAGTCCATTGATACCCATGTATATGTTTCCATTCAATGCAATCTCTATTCAGTCTTAAGAGGTAAGTATGTATGTATGGTAAACAATTGAGGCATTCAAATGAAAATCAATTGATTAGCCGTGGCGTATGAGTAACCTGCAAACAGTTGATGCGAATGCACAAAACATACATAAATTTGTACATGTATGTAGATATAATACATGCGCACGAGTATGTATGTATGTATATCTATAAATACCACATGTGCGCA
>NW_016192280.1:0-3453 GCF_001687245.7 Rhagoletis zephyria | reverse complement strand
TAATAATTGTTGAACAAAAAATTTAATGTAAAATATAATATTAATATCAGTTGGAGTTTGCGAGAAATACTTATATATGTATATGTCTGTATGTTTATGTCATTTTAGGCTTGAGCGTTGTACCCGCTGTATTGCGAGAGAACAATGTTGCCACCATCGATAAAATGGATTGCGTAAGTGGAATAGAAACCAAAGTTGAGCTTCGAAAGCACAAAGAAACTAACAAATCAGAAGTTAAATCGTCTAAAAATACTCACAATTGCGAGGCCATCAGCAGCACCAATGCTCCCGCCAACAGGTTTGACCTCTCAGGTCGCACCAAGAACTATTTCACTGGTGAAGAAAATACAATCATTAACATCGACTTTTCGGACGATCAAATGAGTGTTGGCAGTATACCGTCATCCAACTCGCCCCCTTTAAGCCTAAATGGTATGCTGGAGACCAATCTAATGCATTTTCCAACAGGTGGAGACAATGTGGATAATGCGAACAGTGAAGCTTTAGATGACATTGATTACAGTGATGGCCACTTCGCAGATAGTAATAGAGACGCGACAAATAAGGATTCCTCTTTGTGAGATTTACTAAAGCACCATTCACGCGTAGGAGCAACAGTTTTGAGTGGTAGTTCATATCTGAACAAGATTTACAGAAATATTTTCAACAATTCTACATCGAAATAGACAAGTTGAACAGTTTTGATGAATGGTCCTCTTGCATAAGAGGCGAGAGAGACACTGTTTTCCGAGTAATATTGCTCAACTTGATTTGATCGTAAGCCTGCCTATCAGGATTAATGGCCATACAACTTTTGAATGAGAATTGCAGTTGCCTTATTTTTCAAGGCTTTTGCTGATATACATACATACATATCGTCGTTTAAAGTACAAAACCGCGTATCATCAAAATGCAAAACCGCGTATGTGATGTGATGTTGCATAAATTATTTTCTAGTGGGTAAAAACACTCATTTTTCAAAATGGTTCTCTTTTTTATAAAGCAATCGCATTTCTGGCTAGTATATTTCAGGACGAATGGATAACGATTGAGCCAAGAGCTTTTGGCAGTAAATGGCAGTTACGCGGTTTTTTACTTTAAACGACGATATGTATGTATGCATATAATTTAGACTGGGTCGGTTTCCATATAAAACAAAAAACTTTTTAATTCACGATAAAAGTCTCTCCAAGTAAGTTTTCCATCAAGCTGGGTACTAACATTTTTTTTTTGTTTGCCAACCAGACTGATAACTTATTCATATGTGTATGTGTACGCATGAGCGTAAGCATATCAAAGCTAATTAAGATGATTGTTTATACATATACATAAATTAGGTCTTTTTTTATGCGCTAAATGCGTTCCTCAGAAAGGCGCATGAAAAAGTTCTTTACTTTATACAAAAAAGGGGATGCGTTCCGGCATTTCAAAAACCGCATAAATTCAGACACTCCATGTAAAAAAATTCTAAAAAACCGCAAAAAAATCCAATGAGGCAATATTGAATTTCTTCACTTCAACACTTATTACTTCATGTAAAACTGAACATTAATGAAATAAATAAAATCTGTATTTTAACCAAAAATCAAAAAAACACAACAATAAATACATGAATTATGTAAGAATACAAAGACAAATTATTTATCAGAAACATTGTCCCCTACACACTTAAAAAATAATAAAAACTCTCAAGAAAGCAAAATCGCTACAGCGAAAAAATGGCCTGAAAACCCGAATAAATTCAAATCCGCGTAAAAAGAGACCTAAGTGTATATATGTATAACGCAAGCATTCTTCTTAATTCGAAATTTGTAATTTTTGGCTATTAACTATGCACTTACGAAAATTTTGACTAAACTTTGCTAATTTTCTTTCTATCATGACCCACTTATTACACATGCACATGGGAACATGGTCGATCATAGTATGTATGTATGTATATACAAACATATGAACGTATACTACAAAATGTAAGAAAGTTTCTTAAGATGATGATTGGGAAATCGACTTCATCTATTTCCCTCACAGGACCCTCCCTACCAGAAGAGTTTGCCGTATACTCAAACACAAACGCAAATTACTTCTAAAATGATACCGTTTGAATCCGGTAACATTTTTTTGAATTTATTAAAAGCAATGTGAAAATTCGACTGAATATAACTGTAGATTTTAATGTACATGGTCGCTCCGTACTCTTCCCTGGCAGCATTTCGAGTGAATAAGATTTTTGCGGAAGAATCAGAATCTGACCTTAGAAATTTCAGATTGGCTCTAGTTTTTGAGATATTTTGACTAAAAGGTGTAAAAAAACGAATTATTGGCATATTTTGAACCGTTATAATATAAAAACAATACATGATAGAATATTTTTAATAGTTGTAAAGAAAGCTTAAAGCTTATTCTGAAAGATAAGAAGACTTTATGGTAGTATTATTTTTGAAAATCTTTTAAAATGCACAGGTAAGCAAAAAGTAAAAAATGTCCGCATATTTCTACTTAAAATTGATTTAGAGTAATTTTCATGTTGTAGCTATTCGCTGTGCATATATTTTTAAACTTGTTTTTGTAGCTGATGCTTTTTAAAAGCTTTTTTTACATCGTATTCAAAAGATTCTACCAGACCCCGTTATTCCTTATAGATGTTTAAAAAATGCCAAAAATTTGTATTTTGGTACTTTTAAGTCAAAATATCTTAAAAACTGGTAGCATTTCTAATTTCAGATTTTGATCCTACGGGAAAAATTCTGTAAGAATCAGGGCTGAGTTTCCGTGCCTCAAAATTTTTTGAAATCTTGTTGGCCTGTGTTGTGGATCAATTATAATTGGAGTTAATAAGCTTATTTCAGGAAAAAAAATATCGCTTTTCTTTTTTTTGAAAATGTTTCCACGCGATTTCTACTCCTTAAGTCTTTTGCTTAGTCTCGTTAAAATTATTTTCCTTTTAAACAGATCTGTTGAGTGATTATGCCTTTTTGGAATACAAGTTTGTGCTTAAAATATTAACGGAAATGATCAAAGCACCGAAACTTGGTGTCTGCGATTCCAAGCCCCAAAATTTTTCTTTATATTTTATCAAATACGCATTTACCTTTCCTATTCCTATCGAAATACATAGTTCTTTGTAGTAGTGTCGCTTTGGTATCATAAAAGACGTGACACTTCGGTGGAACCCTTCTTTCCGACAACGAATAAGAATTCGAAGAAAGCGATATCTTCGGATATGATTTTCACAGAAATGTATCAAATTAGTGACATCCGCGATAAAATTGTTGACGGGGTTCTAAATCTCGTTTAGTTATGTTTTAGTTTTTCCTATTTGCAAACAAATTTTGTATTTGTATTCAAGTTTACGGCAAATGGTTCTTGCAGGGACTTAATCTGATACTACTGCACATATACATACATGTGCGTGCATGTTTTTTACAACAGCTGTTTAAAATAATCAAGAAATTA
>NW_016192279.1:0-3453 GCF_001687245.7 Rhagoletis zephyria | reverse complement strand
CAAAGCTCGACTGCCGAAAGAGAAGGCACTGGAACAAGATAAAAAAGTATAATCTTTCTTTGGATTCTTACGCAAGTTTGAGCAACGAGTAGCCGGAGCGAGTGAAGAGAGCCAGCTAAAGGTGCTCACAGATGCAGTTCACACCTCGGACAGCAACGTTGTGGCGCTCATGGGGTCTCTGAGCGAGGCACTGAGTTACCTGAAAGAAAAGTACCAGAGCTCGTTCAGTCTGCTCGAGTACTTTCAAAAGAAGCTAAGCAAAAAGCGGATGTCGTCTTGTTCTACTATTGCCTACTGGCAGGACTTCTTCGAGTGCGTCACCGAGGCCATGTTGGTGGCTGAACAAGGAGACGACCTTGTCCGCAGTGATTTTATCAATACTGTGTGCAGGTGCCTCCCGTATCAGCTGTTAATCCAGCTGGCAGTGGCTACTCGCGAGGACTGGAAGAAAGTGGCACCTTTCATCAAAGACCACTTATATGGCGTGCGAACGACAGACAAAACCAAAGGACAACAAATCGGAAGCAAGCACAAGCAGCCGACAAAAAGCAGTGATGGAAAGCGCGCAGAAAAAAAGTGTGAAATGCATGAAGAAGGTGGCTGCCAACCCCGGATCTCGCCGATGCTACGGGTGCCAAGGGTTCGGCCACATAAAAAAAGAATGCGTCGCAAAGCGAGTCTGCGTGAAGTGTGGTGGCCAAGGACACTGGGCCATCCACTGCCGTCAAGGACTGGCAAAGTCAACTGCCGGTGGACGACGAAGAATTGGCGCGTTTGGTCTACGAGGAGACCCGCGACCGAGGACGACAATAAAAGTAAAAAAGACGACAATGAAAGGAGTCGTCGACACTGGAGCTGGCGCCACTATCGTACCTCAAGGAGTTGCGCCAGGAGTTCAAGCTCCGGTGGAGAAGTTCCTTTTGGCAGACGGCCAGAGTGAGCTGGTGGCCAGATGGCCGGTGCCGCTACAAATGGAAGTAGCTGGCACAAAGCTGACGCACCCCATCTACTTGGCCAACATCGAGGAGCCCGTCGTTGGGGCAGACCTGATGCAAAAGTACGGTGGGGTGGTGGACATGTCCACAGGAAAGCTGACGCTAACGAGACCACCTCCACAGCAGCCGGAGGTGGTGGACGAGAACACCGGTCGCAAGGACGGCGAGCAGCAAAGTCGACCAGTGCTAAACGTGACGAAAGGAACAGAAAATAAAAAGAAAACGCAAGAGGAAAATCAGCTGAAGCAGGAGATCCTGGAGGAGTTCGACGACTTGATGCAAGGGGTCGGCCTGACCAGCGTAGTCGAGCACCGGATTGACACCGGTGATCACCGACCAATCGCAATCCGCGGTCGGCTTGTTCCGGCGCACTACGCCAGTGCTGTGTCGGAACACGTTGAAGAGTTGCTAAAGGAGGACGTCATAGAAGAGTCGAACAGCGACTGGCAGTTCCCAATAGTGGCATTGAAGAAGAAGGAGTGCACCATCAGGATGACCATCGACCTGAGGCAGTTGAACGCGATCACCGTCAAAGATCAGTTCCCCGTGCCTCGGGTCGATGAGTTCTTTGAGCTGGTGGTGCAGGCTAGCATCTTCTCCCAGTTGGACCTCCGGAAAGGGTACTACCAGGTACCCTTGAAAAAGGAAGACCGTCCAAAAGTGGCGTTTGCTGCTGATCGACGACTGTGGCAGTTTAAGCGCATGCCCTTTGGAGCGTGCAATGCGCCAGCTACGTTCCAGAGGATGATGACTAGGATCCTCGGAAACCTGAAATTCGTCTTCGCTTACCTCGATGACGTGTTGATTTTTTCGAAAAATCAAACCGAACATAAACAACACGTCAGAGAGGTACTTGAGCAAATTCGAAAAACCGGACTGCGGCTTAACGCTGAGAAGTGCAATTTTGGCGTAAGTGAAGTCGACTTCCTCGGGTACCGGATCACAAAAGGAAGAGAATCATCAAAGAGGACAAGGCCAAAGTCCTAAAGGACTATCCTGCCCCGGAGACCCCCAAAGCTCTGAAAGGGTTTTTGGGGTTGGCGGGCTTCTTCAGGGACCTGGTACCCAACTTTTCGGTAATGGCGCAGCTTCTGTACCAGGCTGCCAAGGAAAAGAAGCTGACGTGGACAAGCGAGTGCAGTGTAGCGTTCGAGAAACTGAAGGTGGCGCTGGTCAATCACCCGACCACACACCTCCCGGACCTGAACCACCCTTTCATTGTGGGATCCGACGTTTCGGACAAAGGGACGGGCGCTGTCCTGATGCAGGACGTCGGGGGCCAGCGTCGAGTAGTGGACTTCATGTCGCGCACCTTCAGCGACACGGAGAAACGCTACTCGACGATCGAGCGGGAGGCGAGGGCCATCCTGTGGGCCCTCGACAAGTGGCACTACTACCTACTGGGACGCTAGTCTACCATCGAGACCGATCACAAGCCACTGCAATGGTTGCTGACTAAAGTGGACCTGCCTGGAAAGCTGGGCAGGTTGGCCCTGCACTTGCAGCAGTGCGACATCGCCGGGATCGAGTACGTGCGAGGAGAGGACAACGTCATGGCTGACGCCCTGAGCCGTATCGAAATCGGGCTGATCAGAGCGAAGCCCTCTGACTACGGTGGGCAAACTGGTATGGACTTCTTCAAATGGGCGAGGCCTATGCCNCTGCCTGGAAAGCTGGGCAGGTTGGCCCTGCACTTGCAGCAGTACGACATCGCCGGGATCGAGTACGTGCGAGGAGAGGACAACGTCATGGCTGACGCCCTGAGCCGTATCGAAATCGGGCTGATCAGAGCGAAGCCCTCTGACTACGGTGGGCAAACTGGTATGGACTTCTTCAAATGGGCGAGGCCTATGCCATCGCGCACTCGATTTGCGCACGACGTTACTTGTTTTGGTTTTCTGGTGAGACAGCTATCAAGTGTGATAGCGAGCTACAGTGAGCCTGCCGCAGCAAAGTTTGACCAGCAAAAGTTTTTTTCATTTTCAAATAAATCAGTGTAATTATTAAAATAATTAAAAAAAATTTTAAATTTTAAAACTAGATAAACTTTTAGTAGTTCTTACTTTTAAAAAATTTAAAAGTTTTCAAAAAAAGAAAAGTTTTTGCTGGTCAAACTTTGCTGCGGCAGGCTCACTGTAGCTCGCTGTACACTTGATAGCTGTTTCACCAGAAAACCAAAACAAGTGACGTCGTGCGCAAATCGAGTGCGCGATGGCATAGGCCTCGCCCATTTGAAGAAGTCCATACCAGTTTGCCCACCGTAGTCAGAGGGCTTCGCTCTGATCAGCCCGATTTCGATACGGCTCAGGGCGTCAGCCATGACGTTGTCCTCTCCTCGCACGNCCTCTGACACGTTGGAGACGATGATGGCTCAAGAATCGAACAAGTTTGTGAAAAAGGAAGGCAAGGTGTACCTGCTTGAAAATGGAGCAGAGCGCCTTTGTGTGGACGACCAAGA
>NW_016192278.1:0-3453 GCF_001687245.7 Rhagoletis zephyria | reverse complement strand
ATTAGAAAATTCAATACAACTCAAAGCAGTAGAATTGATGGAAAATTTTTAAAGCTGAATTTGCAAAACTAAAGGGGCTTGAGGACATTTTTCGTAGCGAAACTAATTTTTGTACTAACGTACTTGTACATATTTACATACATACATATGTATATGGAAGGCAATGTAATTAAAGTCATGCTTGGATTCAAATGTGCATACAGAAGTAACATTTAGTGCATGTGTGTATGTATATATAAATATTTGCATGTGAGTAAGTATGCACATTAAACGAAGGATATCAAGCCTCGTAAGAACATTATTAAATCGGACCTAAGTAGAGAAGAGAGTATAAATCTAGACCATTAATGCTATGAAGTCAGTACACATCTGATTGGCAATGTCCCAAAAGTTTTAAGGGGCTGGAAATTTTATAATATAGAGGATAGAAAAAAATTGTGTAAAAAACTTCCTTTTGTTTGATAAAACCGTAATTAAATGAGAGAAAAAAAAGTTCTAAACTCCACACAGAAGAAAAGAAATGGTGCGTAGTTTTAATCGTAAAAGAATGAAAAGCGTGGCTGATTTTAGGAAAGAATGCGAAGTAAATCAAGGTACATAAGAGCCTGAAATAAAATAGGTTTTTCACATAAACAAAAACTGGTATTTACTATGACAAGAATATTTGTATGGAGGCATATGCAAATTTCATACATGATGCAGCTTTTAATAAAAACGGTTGTTTAATAGTTCGGTGACTTAAGTATACATAAAATAAATCTGGACATAAATTTTAGTTCTTTTAAAAGTGGAAATATAAAATTGACGCTGAATTGAATTCTCATCATGACCTTTCTGTGGTAAATTTTTAAATAACCATACATTTTTATAAAATTCTTTTTTGACACTGTTTTACGTAAGAAAAAAATTTAGTCCATATTTTCCTATCAAGCATCCCTACATTCACTGGCAATCAAAACTGGGTAAAAGGTGATTGTTTTTGAACAGTTATTCACAATATTTTTCAAGTCCAAATGTTTTTGTGCATTTTTTTATACAAATATTTTTCTTGCTATAACCATAACCATGTTAAGCAAAGTTTCAAATTGTATACAAAATTTAGGATAATTCAACAAGTTTTCATCAAAAATTAAATTGTTTAATCTGAATATTAGAAAATTATTGGGTATACAGTGCTGTAGTCCACGAAATTATAATATAAGAAGGTGCATATGTGAAGCACCCCTGAGTCTTTTTTGCTGCCGCACAGTGCGTAATTTGGACGATTTAGGGAAGAAAAGTCATAGCGGTCACAATTTCGACTCTACAAATTTTTATTTTTGCATTATGTACTTCTAATATCTAGACTGTATAATACTGGTTTGAAAGCATGTACATGATTTTATGTGAGAATTTATAAATCAATTTTATATGAGAATTTCCAGGATATGGTCTATATAGTCGAGATATTTTGATAACCCGTATTTACACACCGATTTCGTTTATATACATATGCGACATGTATTAGATACAAAGTAAGATATAAGTACATATAAAAAAATGGGTCGGCTAGATGACGCTTTAGTCGATATATTAATTCACTCGATTTCTAATATTTTCACTATTTTTTCGGTAAGTGTTTCATCCTTCACTCCCACAACGAAGCCGCCATTTAGCTAAGGATGTTTGGAAAAGTTCTCTTTTTAAAATATGTTCTACTGCCATGCTTAAAACTGTGTAAAATCCCAATGAATAAATTTTTTTCACCAAAAATACACAAAAAAGCCAACAATATTTTTATAAAAAATGTACCAAAAAATGTAATGTAAGGTCAGCACGTTTTATAACAGCAATTGAGTAAGTGTAGGCGTATGTCTAATATTATCCCTGTTATTAAACAATATAAAAATTTTGATTACGTGTTCAGGAAATGCACAAAAGTTTCCAACTTGTCTTGCTTTATTTCGTTCGACCTTCATCCATTTGAGTAGCCATTATACCCGGCAGCAAATTTTGGAGACAGTCTGGCAAAGCGTTTATTCAACAATTCACTCTTTGTGACTGTCTCCGAACTATTGTAATGCAAATTCAGCGGGAGAGTTGATTAACGCGTTTTGCAAGCCGAATGCATGGGTGTCAAAGGTAAATATTAGGGTGATTGACTCGGGTTTTCCAAAACGGTTTCCGACGATTTTTTTGATATCTTCAGGCGTTTTTTTTAATCTTCCTTTTTCGAGTATCGAATAAACCGTTTTTTTATCAAATAAACCGGGGTTGTCAACGGATTTAGGACATTTAGGTGATTCTAACCAATCGTACACTCTTCAACTCATTATATCTCGGGTCCTACTTCATTATTAAAGTTGATCTACATGGTGAAGACCAGAAAATTAGGGATTCAAAATCACACGGTCGTAAGCCATGTTTAATTCTCTAAAAAACCATGTTTTAAAAAGATGGGTTTCTTCATGAACTATTTTTAAAATATTTTTTATTACGACATGTTTTATTTTTGAGAGTGAACAATTTTTTTTTATGTAATTTGGTTTCGAAAACTTATTATGAGATATATGTACATGTATACTATATGTATGTATACTACAATGTGTGTATTACATATACAAAATTATATTGTTTTTTACAGCCACAGCTCCTTCCTAGACTTCATTTTATTGCCCATTTAATGCCTCTGGAAAATTTCCGCCGGGGCTTCAAATTGAAAATACAAAAAAATCAAAAATAATAATAAATAAATGTTTTTCGCTTACATATTTTGCTAAGTGTTTCGCCGACCTTCTCTAATTTGTTTGTGTGTATTGAGGTTGTAACGCAAATAGTTTTACAGTTTTTATTATGCTTTTAGCTTCTTCGTACACTTTTAGGTTTGCCTTTGTGACTGCTAGTAAAGTCTTTTTTTGATGATGCTGGGACCAAAAATCAGACCATGGACCTCCAATCGGCAGTAGGCACCTCTAAAATTACGGCGGCAAGGGCACTTGTTTACTCCGAAAAAAAACAGGAAAAATGCAATAAAATTATTAGAAAAAAGTTCAAATAAGACCGAACGTGAATTTTTCACATAAACATACTTATAAAATAAAACCGGTTTATTCTGTTTTTTCTTGATTTAAAAATTGGGAGCAAGTTTTTTCAGATTTCCATTTTTCGAATAGCTCGAAACTTGGTCTTGAAAAACGGCGAATTATCAAACACCCTAATATGGTACCCATGTATTGCGACTGCGAAAGCTGAGAAGTGAGTTATGACAGAAGAAATGGAAATATACTACCGCTTCTAAATACTAGTTGCATCGTAGGTTTAGAATTCAAATTGCTTTGAAGGATGATTTGTATGAATGATTTATTCTACATATAACAACCCGATGTCTGTGCATTATAGATATCAAAGAAAAATTAATATGGGGATCTTTATTAGAACAACAGAAGCCAAATCAACAATTTTTAGAATTTGTGT
>NW_016192276.1:0-3453 GCF_001687245.7 Rhagoletis zephyria | reverse complement strand
TTGTTTCCTTAGTTTAAGAGGTTTTTAAGTCAATGAGTACAAAAGCTGCTAGACAGTTTAAAAATGTATTTGCTCCTAAACTTAAGTATAATATGTATAGAATGTCGGCAGCCTTTTGAACTTAAAGGGTTGCATTATTTAAAAAAAGGTTAAAATGTTCAACGAAAAACAGTGAAAAACTGGCCCTAAGAAATTAAGCATAGTATCCAGCTTTCAAGTGTCAAATTTCCTTAAGGCAGTAAGCAGTTCTTAAGAAAAGTTTTTTGTGTGAAAAAAGAGCACAGGGCAACCCACGTTTTCAATAGAAATATATACCCGTTCCATTCTTGAGAAAAGACTGAGACTGTGAAATATCAGATGTTAAAATTCCTTGGACTTGGTGCAAAATGTGTTTAATGTTAAACTCAACCCTGTAAAGGGGCATGTTTTTGCTTTCTTGTCGTTGTCTAGCTACGCATTTCTTAAGAGCGAAATACACCACACAAGCGGTTTGACAAACCAAGCGAAATTTCCCTTTGCTTCAAGCCATTTGTGCTGTGTATNCACAGCACAAATGGCTTGAAGCAAAGGGAAATTTCGCTTGGTTTGTCAAACCGCTTGTGTAGTGTATTTCGCTCTTAAATATTGTCGTTTCAAGCAACCACCATTGCAACCATCTCCCCTGACAAAGCTTCGAAGAGCAGATAATGTGCTCTATACTTATAGTGTAGTTTAGACCTCGCTCAAAGGACTGTGTGATTGTGTAAACGTCTTTTGTGTCACGCAATAATCGGACGCTCCGAAATCTATTAACATATCTTGACACAAGATAAATATTTAGATATTTCTACATTACATTCTATTCAAATCTGATACAAAAGTCAGTTAAAATATGTACTATCGTTTGGTTATTTGGTTAAAGTGGTGAGTGGTAATAAACTGATAACAAACAACCAACAAACAAACATCAAAACACGGTTATTTCTATTAACTCCATCCCACGGTAGGTGCGCCGCAGACTCTTAAAAATCCTACAGAGGTATAATAGCCTCTTGTACCACTAAGGTTCCCACAGCTAGATCATTTGCCGTTTCATTGCCATTAACGCTGCTGTGAAGACTTAATCGGTTTCAGAGATCGTTTCCTAGGACCACCATACCTTAAAGCAAATGACCTATGTAAGTAGCATTCAGTCAAAGGATCTCGTGGGGATCCTTAAAGATGTGTTGATTAACGCAGACATGTAGCCAAATAAAGGTTTGCTACAACAGATCATTCATCATATCGCCGATGGCCTCTATGTAATCTCAATGAAGGAGCAAAGTTCCTTTTGTTCGGCTGCATTGGTGGTGGCCAAAGGAGTTTTGATATCGAAAGTTTCCTTAAGCGGACACTCTCCGAATGTAAATGGTTTACTCTTAATCGTCTTTGAAACGTCTTAAATCTCAATTCGTTTTCATCTCTAAATGTGTTCACATTTGAGGATAACCTTCGCAACTTAGGAGATCTATAATAAAGCAAGTCGTGGTTTAACTTTGTGGAAAACCCCTTTTTAATGAATATAACTCACACAAACTCACCTAACTGTTTCATTCTTTTTCATGCACACGAGTAGGCTTTACTCATGTTAGCCGATTTTAATAGGATGTACCCTAAATTTTTGTATTACATATCTTCATTACTTGTCTGCAACGCTGAAAGCTTTCTAATATAGATTGTTTTTTTTTTTCAGATGACATAGTGCTCATTTGTTAAAATTTAAGGTTTGTTCTAATTTAGAATTGATTGATACCACTTTTCAAATTTTCATTTTCAGATATGATTAAGAGTTATTGAACCCGAAGCCGGTAGAAACAGCCGTAACAATAACAGCGCATAGTTATGCCAACAATACGAAATTAAATACACATTAAACGCTAGGCTATATTTCGCACTCACTGGAAATAAGGGGCTGGGGGGATATATGGCAAACAACAANCTAATTTAGAATTGATTGATACCACTTTTCAAATTTTCATTTTCAGATATGATTAAGAGTTATTGAACCCGAAGCCGGTAGAAACAGTCATAACAATAACAGCGCATAGTTATGCCAACAATACGAAATTAAATACACATTAAACGCTAGGCTATATTTCGCACTCACTGGAAATAAGGGGCTGGGGGGATATATGGCAAACAACAAATATTTGATATTTACTGACTTTTGCTTGGTGTCAGGTGCCTTTTTGCTTTTTGGTACTACCGACGTCAGCTGCTCACAGCGAGATAATAACAAGAAATTAATACAATAAAAAAAACAAAAAACAATGTGATAAGAGTAATCAGAAAAGGTGATTAGAATTTGATTGTAGAATTCGGCATTGTGTGCTAGTTATATTTTTGGTGTGCATGTATATAAATATGTATGTATGTGTGCAAATGAGTTTTCTATTCTCTTTTTTTTCTCATGATAAGACTTGTAAATAATATAAAATTCATTAGGAGGAACTGCCAGAGCATCACAGAAATATACGCATAGCTTATTTCAAACAATTCGCTTTCATATTTTGCCTATTTTTTCAACTCATCTACCCAACTTTTGTGGTTTTGTTTCGATTGGNTTTATTTCAAACAATTCGCTTTCATATTTTACCTATTTTTTCAACTCATCTACCCAACTTTTGTGGTTTTGTTTCGATTGGCATTTGTTATTTTTTTTATACGTTTTTTTTTTTTGTTCTGAACTGTGACACACAGACACACTTCCGCATGAGGGTTCCCCACAAGCTATTCAGCCAGTGAGCCAGCTTTGTCTGGCAAGCCAACCTAAACAAGCCTCAGAGGAGTTTCGCTTCTGAGTGTAGTGGCGCATACGAATCTAAGTCACTCGGTTACTCGGTTACTTGGTTTTAACTACATGCCCCTACACTTCTACCGGGTATTCTCCCTATTCTTTCACTTGTCGCCGGCTGAGTTTGTCTGCTTTTGTCATTTGTGTCGTTTTGTTTGCTTGTTGTTGCACAAATTTAACGATAACAAATAACAGTAGGGGTTTTAGTTAGTTTGTATTTTCTTTTTTTTTTTGTATTTTGCTTTCGTAGAGGTTATTGGCGTTACGGCAGTGAGAGCGAAAGTTTGTTTTGTATGTAGACGATTGGTACTCGTAAGAATGAGCGAGGTGCTTAAGTGCTTACCATAAGTATGATTGGAAATGTTATGATAAGCACTATGATAAAAGAAACTTTCATGAGCTGTGCCAACTCACGAAATAATCAAACAATTCTTTTAAATTTAAGCATTTGGTAATACGGTAGTGTGGCTCAGATATGATGAGTCAAATTTGTATGCGTATAAGTGTTTGGCCCTTAAAAGAATTTTGCCAACTATTTTCCCAAAGCATATTTAAAATACCGCAGCTTTCTTTTTTTGAAGCACTACACATCGCTTAGTATTCGAATTCTTGTTATATTCGGTGGTAAAATAATTGGGTTG
>NW_016192275.1:3159-3454 GCF_001687245.7 Rhagoletis zephyria | reverse complement strand
ATATTCAACAATTTTTAATGAGCGTGAGGCCGTTTTTAATGAAAAACTTTTTTCGGGAAAGCAACAATAATGTGAGAAAATGGTAGAAGTGATAGCTATTTCGGAAATCACCACATTTCCTCATCAGACATCTTTCAGTAGGCTTCGAACCGACGATGCCACTGACGCAGCCAGTTGCCTATGCACTGTGCTAAGCTTGCCTTGTAAATTATCGTTGCTTTTTTCCACTTCTTTCCATTTTGTTATGCCAACACAATCAAGCGCAGCTATTCCGCTGCAATTCACTTGATCATGT
>NW_016192275.1:2420-3073 GCF_001687245.7 Rhagoletis zephyria | reverse complement strand
GAAAAAATTGTAGAAGTGATAGCTGTTTCGGAAAGCACCACATTTTCTCATCGCACTTCTTTCAGTAGGCTTCGAACCGACGATCCCACTGACTCAGCCAGTTGCCTATGCACCGTGCTAAGACGCCTTGTAAATTATCGTTTGCTTATTTCCACTATTTTCATTTTTGTTATGCCAACACAATCAAGCGCAGCTATTCCGCTGCAATTCACTTGATCATGTGGTTGTTGGTTTTGTTGGTTTGTGCTAATAATTCTATTTTTAGAATGCTTAACTTTTAGGTGTGCTCGTCCTTAAGTTATTTGTTTTTTGTTATTTTTTGGCCTTTTAACAATTATATTCAACAATTTTATAATGAGCTCGAGGCCATTTTTCAATGAAAAACTTATTGTGGAAAAACAAAAATAATGTGAAAAAATGGTAGAAGTGATAGCTATTTCGGAAATCACCACATTTCCTCATCAGACTTCTTTCAGTAGGATTCGAACCGACGATCCCACTGACTCAGCCAGTTGCCTATGCACCGTGCTAAGTACGCCTTGTAAATTATCGTTTGCACTTTTTTCCACTTTTTCATTTTGTTATGCTAACACAATTAAGCGCAGCTATTCCGCTGCAATTCACTTGATCATGTGGTTGTTGGTATTGTTGGT
>NW_016192275.1:0-2209 GCF_001687245.7 Rhagoletis zephyria | reverse complement strand
ACAATCAAGCGCAGCTATTCCGCTGCAATTCACTTGATCATGTGGTTGTTGGTTTTGTTGGTTTGTGCTAATAATTCTATTTTTCGAATGTTAAACTTTTAGGTGTGCTCGTCCTTAAGTTATTGGTTTTTGTTATTTTTTGGCCTTATAACAATTATATTCAACAATTTATATTGAGCTCGAGGCCGTTTTTTAAATGAAAATTTATTGTGGAAAAGCAACAATAATTTGAAAAAATGGTAGAAGTGATAGCTATTTCGGAAATCACCACATTTCCTCATCAGACTTCTTTCAGTAGACTTCGAACCGACGAACCCACTGACTCAGCCAGTTGCCTATGCACTGTGCTAAGCTCGCCCTGTAAATTATCTTTGTTTTTTTTCCACTTTTTCGTTTAGTTATGCCAACACAATCAAGAGCAGCTATACCGCTGCAATTCACTTGATTATGTGGTTGTTGCTTTTGTTGGTTTTTGCTAATAATTCTATTTTTAGAATGTTTAACTTTTAGGTGTGCTCGTCCTTAAGTTATTTGTTTTTGCTATTTTTTTGCCTTATATCAATTATATTCAACAATTTTTAATGAGCTTGAGACCGGTTTTAATGAGAAACTTATTGTGGAAAAGCAACAATATTGTGAAAAAATGGTAGAACTGATAGCTATTTCGGAAATCACCACATTTCCTCATCAGACTTCTTTCAGTAGGATTCGAACCGACGATCCCACTGACTCAGCCAGTTGCCTATGCACCGTGCTAAGAAGCTCGCCTTCTAAATTGTCGTTGCTTTTTTCCACTTTTTCATTTTGTTATGCCAACACAATCAAGCGCAGCTATTCCGCTGCAATTCACTTGATCATGTGGTTGTTGGTTTTGTTGGTTTGTGCTAATAATTCTATTTTTAGAATGCTTAACTTTTAGGTGTGCTCGTCCTTAAGTTATTTGTTTTTTGTTATTTTTTGGCCTTTTAACAATTATATTCAACAATTTTATAATGAGCTCGAGGCCATTTGTTAATGAAAAACTTATTGTGGAAAAGCAACAATAACGTGTAAAAATTGTAGAAGTGATAGCTATTTCGGAAATCACCACATTTCCTCATCAGACTTCTTTCAGTAGGATTCGAACCGACGATCCCACTGACTCAGCCAGTTGCCTATGCACCGTGCTAAGTACGCCTTGTAAATTATCNAGACTTCTTTCAGTAGGATTCGAACCGACGATCCCACTGACTCAGCCAGTTGCCTATGCACCGTGCTAAGACGCCTTGTAAATTATCGTTTGCTTATTTCCACCACTTTTTCATTTTGTTATGCCAACACAATCAAGCGCAGATATTCCGCTTCAATTCACTTGATCATGTGGTTGTTGGTTTTGTTGGATTTTGCTAATAATTCTATTTTTAGAATGTTTAACTTTTAGGTGTGCTCGTCCTTAAGTTATTTGTTTTTTGTTATTTTTTTGGCCTTTTAACAATTATATTCAACAATTTTATAATGAGCTCGAGGCCATTTTTTAAATGAAAATTTATTGTGGAAAAGCAACAATAATTTGAAAAAATGGTAGAAGTGATAGCTATTTCGGAAATCACCACATTTCCTCATCAGACTTCTTTCAGTAGGATTCGAACCGACGATCCCACTGACTCAGCCAGTTGCCTATGCACTTTTTTTTTCCACTTTTTCATTTTGTTATGCCAACACAATCAAGCGCAGCTATTCCGCTGCAATTCACTTGATCATGTGGTTGTTGGATTTGTTGGTTTTTCCTAATAATTTTATTTTTAAAATTTTTAACTTTTAGGTGTGCTCGTCCTTAAGTTATTTTTTGGCCTTATTTTTTNAGTGATAGCTATTTCGGAAATCACCACATTTCCTCATCAGACATCTTTCAGTAGGCTTCGAACCGACGATCCCTCTGACTCAGCCAGTTGCCTATGCACTGTGCTAAGCTCGCCTTGTAAATTATCGTTGCTTTTTTCCACTTTTTCATTTTGTTATGCCAACACAATCAAGCGCAGCTATTTCGCTGCAATTCACTTGATCATGTGGTTGTTGGTTTTGTTGGTTTTTGCTAATAATTCTATTTTTAGAATGTTTAACTTTTAGGTGTGCTCGTCCTTAAGTTATTTGGTTTTGTTATTTTTTTGCCTTATAGCAATTATATTCAACAATTTTTAATGAGCGTGAGGCCGTTTTTAATGAAAAACTT
>NW_016192274.1:198-3454 GCF_001687245.7 Rhagoletis zephyria | reverse complement strand
GGTCGTATACATATTCAACTTGCTTTGAGTCAATCAGGATATCCATTGGCGTGCAGCTTCTCTTCCTGCAAACATGTAGTGCTTTAGTTTTTGATATTNTCTGCTGGTTAGCGCAGCTTTAAGATAATTAATATGAGTGGTAAATTTATAATTGTTGTTATATAATCCTTAGGGCTTTTAGGTCGTATACATATTCAACTTGCTTTGAGTCAATCAGGATATCCATTGGCGTGCAGCTTCTCTTCCTGCAAACATGTAGTGCTTTAGTTTTTGATATTGATAACTTTGCCCCCGTGGTGCTGCACCATTCAATAATTTTTGAAAAGAGGGAATTTAAATGAATTTGAGTTGCATGCGGATTTTTATGATTCACAATGATATAGTGGTCATCGGCATAAATGCAATGATTAAAAGTTGGATGGCTAACAATGATTTTGTTTAATTTTTCAAAAGCTACTAAAAACAATGTGACTAACAACGGGGATCCCTGTGGGATCCCAGTTTTGGGAGGCACCACTTTTAAGTAGCGTTCATTTATTCTGACTCTTAAATTCCTATTTGTCAAAAATGATATTATATAATTTATTATATTTGGGCCTAGCTCCCATTCTTTCTTTTGATCAACGATAACATGGGATCCAATACGGTCGAACGCCTTTTCGAAGTCGATAGAAAATAGGGATAGGTGGTTTCCAGTGGATAGATTTTTTGGAATCTGATTGTCCAGGAAAAGTAAAGCATCTGTTGTGCCTTTTCTTCGTTTGAAGGCAACCTGTTTCGGATTATTAAGGTTGTTTCTTTGTAAAAACCAACTGATTCGGTTGGATATGATTTTTTCAAGAATTGAGGATATGAGGGAGATTGGTGGATATGACGGAGATTGGTGGATAGCCTTCCGTTTTAATGCGTATTTCCATTTAGGCTGTTTTTGTTATTTAGAAATAAAGAGGTAAAATTTGAGTCATCCGAGGCAGATGACCAAGTTTTTTCGCTCTTGTCATAACAAATTTTATTATTGTTATCTTCGATACAAATTATGTCCGGCTTCGTATATTTACCATACAGTTTGTTCACCTGATTCCACAAGCTTTTCATGGACGAGTTTGGGTTAATCAAGGAGCATTCAATTTTTTGTATGCTAAAAGGTTTTCCGACTTTAACTTCCTCTTAAATATTTGCCATAGCTACGGTGGCCATCCGTCCTTTATTTTAAAGGACAGTCCTTTATTTTAACCCATTGTCCTTTATAATTTTATTCAAAATAAAGGACGCCTTTTGTCCTTTATTTCTTAAACTGTCCTTTAAATCGGCTCTGCATTTTTCAGAGGTAAATTTTTAAACGCAGAATATGAAAAATAAAAATGTCCCTTATAAAATACAATGAAAACCTTCGCTAGTTTGTTTCGCACCCCACTTATGGGTTTCCAATTACTTAGTTATCTTTGTACAATCTATAAAGAACAGGGAAAGTTGTGCCCAGGATTATCTTGCACGCTGAGTTTCCAGTTCCACTGAAATAGAACAATAAACCTCCTACTGCACAGTGGTTCAAAACTGGCATTTAGTGTTCGTAATTCCCTGAAGCTAGCATTTTTCACTTCATTTGATTAATTTAATTTTTTTTTATGAAAGGTTACAATATTTGCAATAGGCCATTTGAGCCTGATTTCTGAATTTTTATTCTATTGTATTAAATTTTTTTGTGCAAAATGCAGAAAAAGTAGCAGTTTTAAAGAAAAAGTATTCTCCTGTTCCAGTTAATAAATTTTACATAACAGAAACTAGTTGAAAACAATCGTATGGTTCACCCCATGATAAAAACATTACAAGGTAAAATCAATGAGAGGCAGTCTGACGTTTGCCAGCAATATAATTTTAAAATTCGAACTCAATCTCAAACACACATTCTCATTTTTAATCTCAAACAACAACAATCGTGAACAATTAAATTTTTTTATTTTCAATTTTATATGATTTTAAAATGTTTGAAAACGTCAGAAAAAATCATGGCCGACGAATTGAGAGAATGATTTTACGTTCTAAGGTTTTTATCATGGTTCACCCAAAACAAAAAAAAATACATTAAAAAAATTTGAAATGTTATAAAAAATGTCCACCAAAATGATTTTTTTTTTGCCTTTTAGTAAAAAATGGTTGAAAAATGAAGGCTCCGGTGGATTATGAACATTAAATTCCAATTTTGAACCACTGTGTGCTGGCTTCGTCGCGCAGTATGAATTATGATAAACGAATTTTGGTAAAAAAGGATTGCGAAGTCCTTGAAAAAGGTTTGGCTTCATTTTTCGCTACAGCACGGAACTTGTACAATTAAATAATATAATTAACTGATAAATATTTGATATAAATCACGATATGGGTAAGATACTTTTATAATACAAGTTGTATGTACGTATTCCCAAATCATTTTGAAAAAATGTCCTTTATTTTACGTTGGTTAATATGGTCACCGTAGCCATAGCTTTTGTTTGTCTTTTCTTAGATTATTGAGGTTTGTATTCCACAAAAAGGTATTTTTATGGGGTATGAATGGGGGATATTTTTTATACATTCGTTAGCTGCTGCAATAATGCATTTTTTAAATAAAGTTGCATCCTTGTTAACATTATTGGATACGTTGTACTTTAAGACCCGGTCTTCCGTTTGTATTTTGAACTTTTCCTAATCTGCGGTGGTCATATTAAATGTGGGACATCTAAATAGTGGATAACTTTTTGAGTTGCGTGGGTTTTTGTTGTAGGTAATGATAATAGGGTAGTGATCACTGCCGCTAAGAGAAGATTCTACACTCCCAGAGAGGAAAGGGAATAACCCAGCTGATGCAAGAGAAATGTCGGCATGGGTGAATGTAGATCGGGTAGAAAAATTAGTTGGAGAGCCATTACTGCAAACTATGAGATTGGAACGTTGGTAAAATTGTTCAAATATTTTGCCTCTTTGATTAGTTTGCCGAGAGCCCCAGAGCGTGCTGTGGGCATTCAAATCACCTGAAAGTAGAAGAGGAAAGTGTGTGCTATTGTGGATTGTGTTTAGATCATCGTATATACTTACAAGTATGGAATCCTATGCCCCTTTTTGTCTATTCTCTTTCTAACAGCGGACGTGCCTGCCAAACTGAAAAGCATGATGGCGGCAGTGTTTGACAGGCACGTTCGACGATGCGAACGGCAATGGAAGGTAAGAAATGGAAGATGGATGACATGAGAATGAAAGAATTATGAAATAGCAGAATGTCGAA
>NW_016192274.1:0-156 GCF_001687245.7 Rhagoletis zephyria | reverse complement strand
GATGACAGGCACGTGTTCAAGGGTTTCGTGCAACAAAAAGAGTTGTTGTGTTGCGCCATTCAATATTAAAAAAAAAGTAATGTGGTTAAATACGCTTCTCTATTAACTTGAAAAATTACATATTTCGCCAGCCAAAAAGTGTATAAATAAATATAT
>NW_016192273.1:0-3454 GCF_001687245.7 Rhagoletis zephyria | reverse complement strand
CTGCACATAATCCAGGACACCTTGCAACCTTGTAGTTTGGTTCACATCTTCTACACCTTCCGGTTCATAGACAGGTCGAGCTCCCGTTAATGGCTTTGAGGGAAATCGGCTCTTATTCTATCGCCAGAGTTTGCGACAGTGCGCCTTCATTGGCAAGCCGGCGATATGCCCCGGAAGCCATTAAAGACTATACGATAGTAGCGCCTTTATCTCAGCCTGCCTCTCGAAATAGAGATGGACCTGTTCATTTTCTAGGTTGCTGTGCCGTAGCCCTCTTTATAGGCAGCACATCAGCCTGCGAAATGCTGCCGCCCCATCTCTTTTATCCATCTTAGACTCATCGGTATAAACATTCACCGAGTCAGAGCTTCTCATGCCCTACCGCCAGCTTTTGACCGCTATAGTGGCTTCGAAGTTCATCCCAAAGTGCAGATCCCGTATCATGTAGTCAATACGTCTGGGTAAATTTGACGCTATACTACAGCAGAAACTTTGGATACTATATTATTGGCCTATAAGTCCGCCGCTAAGATAAGCACAAGGTATAATGAGTTGCCGTTGTTGTAGTCCATCACTTCGGACTTGTGCACTTTCTATTATTTTAAGAAATGTTTTCCCCTCCATTGCTGTCCACTAAACCTGAACCCCAAGGAACAGTAGCGGCTTGACTATAGCCGTTGCGATCCAACGAAAACAAGAATGTGCTATAGGCAGACCAGCGTCTTTTTGAATGCATAAAATTCCACAGAGGCTTTCCTCGCCCTCTCCTACACATTGAGGTGGCACAATAGCTCAGAATATGATATAAAGCTAACGAAGTTTCTGCTATTCCTAAAGAAGGAGAACGCTGGGCTACTTGTGGATATTCTAACGAGATATTACCAGCTGGCATCGCAAGCCTTTAAACTGGCTGTGAGCAATAATAAGAAGTGTAGTAGATGCAGAAGGAAAGAGGAGACAGTGGGAGATATCCTCTGCAAGTTTTCTACCCTTAGAAGACTGCAGATTAGTCTCCTATGAGCAGACTTTCTGTTTAAACTGGGAGTAGCCATCAAAATAGGGTACAAAAAGGTGTTCCAGATTGCCGAGGATGCTGCGATGTTATTAAAAATTGCTTCTGCTACTCACTGATTAGCTGTCTAAAGTGGACGTAGTTTCTTTTCTTTTTTTGGCAACGCTATGGACCCTAATGGTTTCCAGTTGAATGGCTAGCCAGCTTACCTAAGCGAACTCTATATGCCGTCACGTCATAGAACTACATATGTATCATCAAACTTTCATTTACTTCCTTACCGAAAAAGTGATAATTTGACCTAATAAGAAGAGAATTTATCTGTTTGGTTTTGCACGTTTAGCTGCGAGGAAATAAATAATTATTATCAAGGAAAACTGATAACGGAATATTTTCCAAAACATAAAAGAAGGGCGCTTAGCCAATTCTATATACTTAACCTCGGATTATGAAGTTAAGTAACATCTATGTATGTCGAACTTTGTTTCAAATAAATCAAAGCAACTTTGACACGTCTAGACAATAAATCGTTACGAACTGTAATTTCGTCTAAATTAATAATAAAAACTTAACAACTTAATAACTTTTGATGACTTGTATTTATGTATGTAGTAGAGTAAGCAGTTCCTGTTTGTATTTGAACCAGGCGATTATCCCTCGGTTTCTAGAATTAAAGCTAAGATAAGAAATTAAAATATAGCGAAATTATCAGTGCGCAGTTTAATTGATAAATTAGTTATACAATGTACACATATGTACATACATATGCATATATGTATGTATAATATTTGCTGCATAATGGTTTTGTAATTGTAAATCTCTCGAAAAAAAAAACAATTACATTCGAATATTTTTATGAGGTTTTCTAAGCTGTGATCGCTCATCGTTATTGAGCGCAAAATGCGTTCTTTGACATTTGCAACACAAAACCAAGCATCACAACTAGAAACCCTGAAAAAATGGAATTAAGATATAATATCTAAAGGCAATTAATTTTATGAGCAAAAAAAAAACATAATTTTTCGCTAGATTCCTTTGCATCTGTGAAAAAAATTAGAGCCACACAAGTAACAAACTGATTAAAATTAAAGATTACCAAATTTTTTAAATCACTCACTTCGTTTGTTTATGGTTTTTAGTTTTCGTATGCTTAGGAAGGAGGTATGTCGGGTTCAACTGCATAGAAATCACGTCTATGCGGTAAAGGTTAAGTGTACAAAACAGCGCTAAAAAATTAAACTTTGATAGCAAGCACATTTGTTTATTTATATTTACCATATGTTGGCTATAGATTCTGCAGTAACAAGGTCGAATTTTTTCAAACTTGGTCATAATATGATTGATATATGTACGTGGTGATGTATAGTATCTAGGTATGCACATTAGACTGTACCAGAAAAAAAGTTTGCGGTGTCTGAGTCAGAAATATTTTTGCAAGGCAATTTCGAAATTTATTGGCACTACAATCGATTTACTAACGCTTAATTCGAAAAGCTCCTTCTGGTGATGATCATTCCATTGTTCATCGGCGGCCTTGCTCACGTTGTCCGCCCATGTATGCCGAGTCGAAGAATATTTCCAACGACCATCTGTCATACGTTCGACATCTTATCGCTATCGATCGCTTTTGTCGCTTGTTTAAACGCTTAATTATGCCAATCTCATAACAGGGATCGATCGTAAAGTTCGACACTCCATCTACTTGGTTAATTTTGGCAAACGCGAACGAGGCTACATAAAGGTATTGCGCAGAATTTTATCATATTTCGTTCGGTATAGTCTAAAGTAGACCATAAAAAAGTATGAAATAAAACTTGTAGGGGGCGACTTTTGTTCGTAGATAGAGAACTTTGCTTTTCAATTGGCTACTAAGTCCAAAGTAGCACTCTCACTATTTTACAGTTATATACAACTGCAAAGAATGACGTAAGCCTTATATCCTAGGACCTCTTGTGTGTTGTGTGTTAATGACTGTTGTATTGAAGCCAAAGACTTCAAGAGTTTGGTTTCGAACAGCTAAGGTGCGATCTTATGAGAAATATTGTGATGGTTTATCGCTCGCACCAAATTGCCCCTAACATTCCCTCTATCAACTCCTTGTCACCGAATTTCAACAGCTCATACGGTATTGATCGAGTGAACATTTGTGAGCAGCTTGCTTCGGTATATTGGTCTCAAGTGATCGGCGGACGTATGTTTTTGTTTTTTTACCAGATTTTTATCTTCATTTCTGCATGAACTCTTTTGATCGAATAAGAGATATTAGATTGAGATTTGGTACACGGATGTCAAACGGATCACTAAAATATATAGCTTTCATAAACCCAGTTATTCAGATATGAGATTTTGCGATGTAACTCCTTGACTTACGCATCTAGGATAATGAAATTTCGTACTCTTTTCAATTACCAGAAACAAAGAGGATACAGTGAGAATGGCTAT
>NW_016192272.1:0-3454 GCF_001687245.7 Rhagoletis zephyria | reverse complement strand
GTGAAATTTGATTTTTTAAACAGGTGGCAACTCGCTGCATGTAGTTAATGTACATTTCGATTGATACCCATCTCGTAATAATAAAATACTATAAAAAAACTTGAATCTAACTTTTTAACAATCTAATTTTTTAACAGGTGGCAACTCTTTAAAACAAAAATAAACCTCTTATTATCCACAGGTCAAGCTTTTTAATCTGACACTTCATTTTTGAAAATGGAACGGATCGTTCAGATCTCAAGGCACTGCCAAAAAATGAATAAATAATTTTATGCATTAGGGAAAAACGCATTACTTCAGAAAGTGCAGAAAATTACCAGGTTTTTATTTCTTCTTTTGAAAGCTAAAAGCCCGTACTATTTAATAAAATAATAAAAAATAACATATTTTTACNGGAGACAAAACAGAGAAATCTCAACTTTTATCTATCTGGTAGTCTACAAGCTGTGTGGTCGACAACAGTTACCTCTCGCTTAGGGTTAGTTTTCTATCTCGAATTGTTGTCAACGCTTGTTGTATGTATATATGTATGTATTTATATCAAAGCCACGATGNACCAACATTTTATTTCAAAGAATATATTTTTGACATTTTTTTCTATGTAAAGCTTACGCATGGCTATGCTCTTATTAAAATCCTTAGTGTAAAATTTGTCGACTTTAGTGGCTTCCTGGCGGCGTTTAATTTATTTTTTAGGGAAATGTCTGTTTAATTCTTTTTAGTGGATAAATTGTCTTTACAAAAATACCAAACAAGTTCACATTGCAGATAACGAATTTTTCGATTTTTGCCCAATTCGGCGGCACTGTGCGATGTAGAGAAACAGTTGGCGCCACCAGCAGAGCGCTCGTCGATTGACAGCATTCACCTACTTTCTGAGGTCATAAAATACATTTTCGCAATATGGACAAGAACTAAATTTTCAAATTGTACTTATTTGCCGAAAAAAATTTACCTAAAAGTAGAAAAATGTAATATGGCAACCTATTCTCTTTAGTAATATGTGTACTTTTGGACTCGCATCAAACAACCTTTAATATTTTAAATTCCGTTTAAAGGAGTGTCTCCGAGCAGTTCCAGCCAAACTACTATATATATATATGTAGGTATTCACCAAGTTGAGCAAGTGGCCTGGCACTTTGAGAAAACAGCAAATAACTCAAGCAACGACTTTTGCCAGAGTTCCAGACCACCTACTCAATTTGTGAATACCCCTTATGTTTTAACCAATAATTATGCCCCTTTGCAAAGGACGGAGGCTATTGGATAAGCCATTGAAATACCAATGAAAATAAGAGGATGATTCCCGTTATATTATTTGGTTACGTTATAAATGCACTTAAAATGGTGTGCTTGTATCGAATATACGACTTAATGTTGTAGCCATTTCAAACAACAATCTGTAATGAAGTTCATTGTCAAGACTTTACTATACGCCTCCGTAGAGTTATCGTAGAGTTTTCGATCTAGCTTCGTTGGACTGTGTACACGGCGAAAAAGTCTCGCTAAATAAATCTCATCTAGACTTTGAAGGTGAGTCTCTTGTAGAGCTCTATTGAGTGTTTACACGTCTCTAGCGAGTTTTTTGTCTAAATCTCGCGTTTTTTCTCTACCGTGTACACTTAGCTTAAAAAATTCAAATTTCAGTATAAAATTTATGTAAACTCTTTTTTTGTATTCAAATTTAAGTTCTATATTAACAGAAAACACTTTTTGTAACTAGGACTTTAGTCGTACAAAATCCTATTGAAAATACAACTTTGTCTAAGGATTTNTTGAAATACCAATGAAAATAAGAGGATGATTCCCGTTATATTATTTGGTTACGTTATAAATGCACTTAAAATGGTGTGCTTGTGTCGAATATACGACTTAATGTTGCAGCCATTTCAAAATTTTACAATCTGTAATGAAGTTCATTGTCAAGACTTTACTATACGCCTCCGTAGAGTTATCGTAGAGTTTTCGATCTAGCTTCGTTGGACTGTGTACACGGCGAAAAAGTCTCGCTAAATAAATCTCATGTAGACTTTGAAGGTGAGTCTCTTGTAGAGCTCTATTGAGTGTTTACACGTCTCTAGCGAGTTTTTTGTCTAAATCTCGCGTTTTTTCTCTANTGTAATGAAGTTCATTGTCAAGACTTTACTATACGCCTCCGTAGAGTTATCGTAGAGTTTTCGATCTAGCTTCGTTGGACTGTGTACACGGCGAAAAAGTCTCGCTAAATAAATCTCATGTAGACTTTGAAGGTGAGTCTCTTGTAGAGCTCTATTGAGTGTTTACACGTCTATAGCGAGTTTTTTGTCTAAATCTCGCGTTTTTTCTCTAAAAAATTAAAATTTCAGTATAAAATTTATGTGAGCTCTTTAATTGTATTCAAATTTAAGTTCTATATTTCGAGAAAACACTTTTTGTAACTAGGACTTTAGTCGTACAAAATCCTATTGAAAATACAACTTTGTCTAAGGAATTTTTTTTTTTTATTTTTAAGAACCATGATTTGAAATAGAAATTGTGTTCAAATATATGTAATTGTTTTAAGTTATTTTTATTAGGACTTTTATTACAAACCCAACCAAAAACGTACATCGTCGTTTAAATTGCAAAATCACATATCAAGCTAATTCAAAACTTCCTATGAGAGGTTGCTCCTTTTTGCAAGACGGTTCTCTCATTTATCCCTAATTATCTCTACCTTTCATATCTAAACATCGATGTTTTGGTATAAATATATACATAATACCCACTACTGCAAGGGGTATATTCGCGCATCATCCTTCTCACAGACAGTTACTGCAAAAAGTCTGCTCTTTCTTGCTAAAAGGCTGAATCAAGTTTTTATGCCACCAATGCCAACGAGTGGTAGGCTAGCTGAGCCGCTTCACTTTGCCTACCTGCCAACGGAATGTTTCGTACAACGTATTTGTGCCCGGACAGACGATCACATTTTTCGACCATACTTGCTTCATACTTGTTCCCATACTACCACTTAACTGCAACGGGCAAAAAGTTACAGATAAAAATGCTATCAAGAACGAAGCTGCAAAAGAATAAGTAAAATTGCAGAGACCAAATTTTTTTGAGAAAATCTTACGCTGCAAAATGGACAACGAGACTTAGATTTTAGCAAACTTTTCGCAGTTTCATGGACATGAATATTATACAGACGATTCTCGAAAAAGTTTCGCTTTAAAATTCAGAACAAAAAAGCAGCAAATGTATGTATTTAATTACTTATTCGGATTACTATTGCAGTAGCGCTCACGTAAATAGCAAACATTTATTTTTTACAATATTCCAGATTCCATCAAATTTTTCAAACTTATTAGGTATGTAGTTTTGTAGCCTATTCAATTCTAGTATAAAAATGCGCTGGTTTGAAAATATAACGCATGAACAAAGTCTATTTTTGTATGGAACAAAATTTGCAGCTCTCTCGACCAAAAAAAAAAAA
>NW_016192271.1:3238-3454 GCF_001687245.7 Rhagoletis zephyria | reverse complement strand
CAGCTTTTCGACGTTGAACTTTCCCTGCATTGTTGTGGGCCCTTTTTTTACTTCTCCGAGGTTGGGTCGTGTATTGGATGCATCAATATAGTAGTGCGAGTCGATGTTTGGCCCTCGGAATGTACGTATGTACATCTAAAACATGGAAGCATGCCTTCCGTCTATCACAACATGCTCGATTTGGTTTCCCGTTTTTCGATGTGGAGACATCCATGT
>NW_016192271.1:0-3108 GCF_001687245.7 Rhagoletis zephyria | reverse complement strand
CTACCCTGTCGGAAACACCAACAACGAAAATGAGAATAGCTTGATGGATCTTTTTATGCTAGAACCCAGTAATACATACTGCGAAGCTTCGGGCCCCGGCGAAGTGGATCATCCTCAGCCCGCCGTTTCTATGTGGAGGCTGATTTTTTCGACACTGGCACCAGAGATCCCTTCGTTGCCCACCTTGTCATTTAAATGGCCAAGCACGATTTTTATACGTGTCGGGGGCAGCGCTAATATGTACGCTCTAAGCTAAGAGAGCCTTGGATGCCTCGTCCTTCTCTTCCATCGGGGCATTGGCACATGTGAATGAGATGTTGAAGAATCTCGCTTTGATGCGGATTGTGGCTAGACTTTCGTCCACTAGAGTGAACGCCGGTCTCTCTCCCACCTCAAATCCAACACCGAATTGCACTCCTTTACGTTACAACTGTAGTAGACGTCGCAAAGCTCACGCTTACCTTCCTCGCCCCGTCCAACGCATTTCGTGGATGGAGCTGATGTCAGCCTTTATTTTCCCTAGGACTTCAACCAGCCGGGCAGAGGCACCATCCCGATTAATCCCCAGCGCACGCGGGGTGTTACGCCCTCCCACTTTACCTCGCTCCCAAACTAGCTTTCGGTTGTTGTTGTTGTTGTTGTAGCGGCTACAACAACCCCGCCCAGATCGGTTGGTATCTCAGTCGTTGTCGTCAAGTTCCACTAACGGCAACCCTAGGAAGCGTGCAGCTTCTGCGGGGTTTGCCCATAGGGACAAGGCCGTTAGGGATGTCGGGTTTGCCGGGCATGCGAAGAGATGTTTCGAGTCATGTGGGGTCTCTCCGCATGCCGGACATTCGTTCGGCACATCCTCATTCAGCCTACTCAAGTAGGAGTTTAACCTGCTGCAGTAGCCGGAGCGAAGTTGTGCAAGTGTAGTGCGTGTCTCCCGAGGCAGATGAAGCAGATGAAGTATCTTAGCGTTCGGTCGCTACCCAGAGTATTCATGGATATAAATATCCGGACGTAGTAGCTGCGATTTGAACCGTAAGCACACGAATCACTTCTGGCCACTCCCAGGTGAATGGCAGTCAAAAGCTTTGCAGTACTGGGAAATGTACAAAACATAGTGGCCAAAAACGAATATCTCAACTAAACCCTGATGAATTTTTTTTAAATTCGCTCTACATACCTGTATAATAAACCAAATAGCCGGACAAAACGTTAAATGTATGTATAAATATGAGGGCGTATTGAATATTTTAAGTACGCACATTTTTTAGGCTGGTATATTTATTTATGCTAAATATATCACTTGATTTTGCTTTGTCACACTTAAGAAGTAAACGTCTTGGCTGTTCACCCAANGGGGGGGGGGGGGGGGGGGGGGGGGGGGGGGGGGGGGGGGGGGGGGGGGGGGGGGGGGGGGGGGGGGGGGGGGGGGGGGGGGGGGGGGGGGGGGGGCCGAAATTATCAAGCAAGTATTTCGTGGTACTATTTTTGAATATCTAGGCAAAAATTTGAAAGTTAGGGGGGGAGGGGGGGGCCGCCCAGCCCCTACCTGGCTACGCCCATGGGTATATAGATCCGAAAACTCGGATGAATTGCGACGAATGAATTCCTATCATCATACATATATTTTTTCTCTAAGGTGTTTTTTTGTTAGTCTCCCTTTTTATATTTTCCTATGTAAGCAGTTCCACTAATGAGGTGTCATTTGAAAAGTCAGAGGTCCCCTGAGTGGTTATTAGGTAATATTAATGGTCATAAAACCTCTGAAGTAGAGAAATTTGATATTCAGGTTCATATCATATCAGGTCAGGTTGATATTCATGTTGATGACATATTCTTTGGTTTCAGAGTATTCAAAATATCGATATTTGAGCTTAATAATAAAGTGTTTTTTTTTTTTCAAATGCAGCAGAGCGTAATGATTGAAAAGCAATTTTTAATGAAGATGGAAACATTGCTTGCGAAAAACTTTTCCAATCCTTAAAATCATAATGATTTATTGAAATACATGTATACCCGGTGGGGTTAGTCCTAGCATTGCCAATCATGGTATACCATTCTGTTGGCGCCCAAACAGTTCTTTCGCTAGTGCATTGAGTCAACGGGCATCATAGTATGTCCGGGTAATAAATAAGTTATTTTATATATTTAATGAATACAGATTTTTCGAGGAAGAAAGCTAAGGTGGCAAGTATTGATCTGTCACAATAAAGGCTAATTGATGTATGAGTTTTTCTTAGATCTACTAGTGTTAAATACCGAAAAATAATTGTACAAATTTCATTGCAATAATTTTTTCCGTCAGCTTCTCCCCACAGAAAGCTATATCCATTTTTGGTGCCGTTTTCATATACACTTTCGTTGTAGTACTCATACTTTCGTGAATAGTAGGGATACAAATTTCGATACGATACGATACCATATCGATAATTTTGGCATTCGATACCGATATTTTCTACTCGATAGTTTTAAAACGATATTTTTTGGAATCGAGTACCAGAACCCTAGTATCGTATCGAATGTCATAAACTCACATTACAAGGATAATGTTATTAACAATTCTTCCCGGTATAAATTGGGCTTTTAAGAGCAGAAATATGTAATATAGTTAGGATTGCATGTGGTGGAATTTGAACCCGCGACCTCGGTGTTTTAAGACAACACCTCAATCTCTACGTGTTGTTACACAATATGTTAGTGTTTGACCGAGATTCTCCTCCAATTTGTCAAGTGCGCCTTAAGTTCTGAACACATTAAAAAGGACGAGCTACGGGCCACAGCCTCCAATTTGTTATCTTCATTGTCTTAACGCCTTGTCGATGGCGACATGATTTTTTGAATGCGTCGGCGACATCATGTATTTGTACGAGTTTGACATAAAAGAAGAGGAAGAACCTTATCTGTCGCTGGAAAAATAGAAGTAGATCTAATCATAAGAGTACATGTTAAAATAATTTGACAGCTATGGTCCATAGCTCGTCGTTTTCATTGTGTTCGGGCTATTAATGTTGTGGCAAGAAAGGGGTCCCTACAGTTTTATGTCGACTTTGAACGGCGATTTTGTTTTAATGGGAAGCTGTTTTTCATTTTCAAGTTTTGAGCACTTCTAATCATTAC
>NW_016192268.1:0-3455 GCF_001687245.7 Rhagoletis zephyria | reverse complement strand
ATAAATATTAAGTAATTTTATTGAGTTTAGCATTGCTGCCACTGCTTCGCTCTCTTTTTATTGCCTCCTTTGAGTTGCTGTAAGAAACCAATGAAAAAAAATAAAAAATAAAAATAAAAATAAGTTCAAGGTTTAAAAGTGAAAACAAAAATATCTCGTATTGCAAAAAATAGTAAAAACCGAAAAAAAAAATACTAAATTGCCAAATGCCAACGACTCATGCGAGTGAAACCACTTGCAATAGCAGAACGCAAACGTCGCAGACGGCTTGTCTGAAGTGCAGAACTAAAAGCAAAATTTATTTAATTATTTTTTTTTAATTTTGCAAATATAAGCGAAAATGCGATCGATTTTTTGTAAAACCTGCAAAAATCGACGAAGTAGTAGTAATGCAATAGCAATTTTTTAGTCTGCTGACATTTGAAATCACAAAAATTTTAAAAAGTGGGTATGCATATCTATTAAATATATGCATGCTAAAAAAAAGTAATTGAAAAATTAGCAAAAGCCGCCGAAATGTGCTAAAAAAACTTTTAGGCAAATTTAGCTACAAATTTTTGTTTGCTTCCTGTGTTGTTTTTTTTTGTTTGACATGGAGTTGGTAGCATGTTAAACACACATTTTGTAAACTTGCTAATAATATATTTAAATAGAAAACATTTGCTAAAGATTCGAGAGATCAATAAAATGTTTGGCTTAAATAATATCGTTTTCTTGCTGTTAGATATAAAAAATTATAATTTTTATTTTTTTATTAAAAAATCTCTATCTATGGTAGCATTTAAACAATATTATTATTTATTTATACGTATACACATATCGCTTATTTACCAAAAGACTATCATAACTCAGAAAAACGAAAATTTTGAGCAAGAAGAAGAAACGCGTCTCCTGACAAATCTCGGTTTTTTGAGTTGTAGCAGTCTTTAAGTAAATGGGCGATATGTGTGCTTTTAAATTTGATTTATACAGGAAAAAAATGTAGTAGTGTAGTGCAAAAAATTTTTTTTCTACCGCGGTTTTTTGTCGAGTTATACGAGTTTAAACATGCAAATTTCAGCCCTTTTTCTAGGAGTCTCAATTTTTATTAAAATTCTTATCTTATGCCACACTTATGATAGAGAATCTAAAATTGCTGATCTATTAGAACTTTTCCGTGTTTTTTGGTGGACATTAAAATATTTTAGTAAATTTTTTTCAAGAAATTTGTAATAAAAAAAAGTTTTATTGCAATTTTTAAACAGTGCACAATGTTGTTTTGTTGTTTTGCCCTCGGGTCCGCATTGCATTTTTGTCGACATTAACACAACTTTACAAAAAAGACCAAATTTTCCGACTTGCGACATTTTTATATGCATTCGAATACGAAATTAAAATTTAAGAGAGTAGAACAGTTTTTGAGATAACACCAAGTAGGGCATCCAAATGAGAATTTTGTTTCCTTTCGTTCCTGCAGGCAATGTCATGCCTCCGAGCGCTAATTTTTTGCAATGAAATAGCTTCTCATGAAAAACCATCTGTCGTCCGGAGGTAGTACAAAACTACTTGCCCAAGCGCTTGGCAAAATAAATATGTGACATGTCCTCGTTTCCTTAACTGGCATCACAACTGTTTGCCGATTTCGCCAAATGCTTTCTTCCTTTGAGAAGTTCCCTCCGTTTTTCAACACTAAGTGTATACAGGTCTCTCCGCACTAAGCCCTTCCATTATGTTGGTGCGCGCCATTGCTTCTATTCTTGGGTGAAGAGCCAAATGATAATTTCCCGGTGCATAATCATCCATGCATAGCATTTACATCTCACAGCTAGCACAATCGTTGCATTTTAATGCGGCATTCCATCTCCATAGATATCCGCTGACAACGCAAAAAGAGCCATAGATGTTGCGCAGAAAGCCCTAGATCCTGAGTCCATACTTATAAGTCCTAATAAGTTAGTTCGTGGAGAACTTGTAAGCAAACTAATTTGCGCACATAACTGGATCTCTCTTCCTATGAATTCACTGCGGTTGATTCCATTCTTCGAGCATGTATGCATGTACATATGTATATATTCAACAGACCAAGCTGCGATCGACAGACCACTCTTTGTCTTCAAAGCAGACAAAGCATTCCATCGCTTTTGATAGACCAATCGGTTGTATGTGCTAAGCCAAATGAATTTCGATCGACTGGCTCTTTTCATCAGCTGTATGCCCTCTTTTAGCGAAAGGATAGCCAAAGAGCCTGGCCTGCTTAAGGCTCTCTACCTCTCCTTAGTGCTTAACGACTACATTCTGAGCACATCCACTCGGTAATGTAAGTGTACAAAAACATCAAGCGACACCGCAAAGTAGTTTTGGTTCCTCAACGACGGGCGATTTAGTCTTCCTTTGCCAATTCTTCGGCGACTTCGAATCCTTCGATTGCGCAGTGACTTGCTACTCAGCGTCCTATTGCTACCAAGTGTTGTAGAGTATCAAAACATTTCCTGAGGGGCTTGCAAGTGAAAATGTCATTGCATACGGCCCTGATGACCGCTTGGCTGTCTCAGAAAATAACTACAAACCTTTTTCATCCTTTTTCAAGGTTAATCTGCCACAAGTTGAGATCGTCCACGCTTCCGCTCGAAAGTCTACGAGCCATCTGCCCATTGCAATAGCAAGTCTAATGCTGGCCCATAAGGACCCACACCGATTCTAATCTCCTTCCTTGAGCTGTCTTTGTACATACATATGTATCTGAGATCATGTCGAAGGGATGCAATTACCTAGATCTCTCGGCATGAGCATTTGCCTTCCTATTACTTGTTCTTAAGAAGAGTATCACCATATATCTGCTTCTGCTCTTTTCTAAAACTTACTGGTCCTTGAACAAAACTATAGAGTGAAGTCCATAGCCAGAAAGCAATCAGAAAACAAAAATCCTTAGATATCAGTAGTAGTATGCATCTCTAACAATGCGGCTATGGTGATCACCCAATAGATTTATTAGACACATTGTAACTATTTATTTATGTGGTTGGCGTACCTAAGGGCCGTTTGCACCATGTCTAGTTAACGCTAACTGGAGGTACATCCTTCAGTTAAGCACGTTAACTGCTTTATCGATCACATGTTATATGATGGGTGTCGATAACGTCGATAAAGATGTTTAACTGGGAGTTAGAATTAACTAGACATGGTGCAAACGGCCCTAAGACGATTAAATTTTATGGTAATAAGTTTTGAAAGCAAAACAAACGTATCACGCGATATATTTCAATGAATTATAAGCTAAGAGACTCTCAATTTTTTCTTATGTATATACATATGTATGTATTTAATTAATTCTTTAAAATTTAACAACTGAACAATGAAGCTATTCAAGCTAAGCTGAATTGTAGTTCAAAAGGTCAATGTGAGTCGAAGACACACAAAAACATTGTTAAAATTTAACATTTTCACTACAATAAATGAGAAACTTATGCAAATTTTCG
>NW_016192266.1:0-3455 GCF_001687245.7 Rhagoletis zephyria | reverse complement strand
TTAAAACCCGGCTACCACTTTATTAACTTAAACCTGTACATTTCAATAGCAAAATATATATTTGGGCCTAAAACATTTGCTAGAGCTGGGCCAAGCTTCTCCTGGGATTTTTGATGTGCGTCTTGATGTTGCCTCCGAACGGCAGCAAACTTTAGCAAGTCCCAAATCACAAAAGGTCATTTGTATAGATGCTACACGCATTTGCACAGTACAAAACATGTAAGCACGCATAAAAGCAGGCCTTCAAAAAAGTTCAGCTCAGCAGAACTGGTTTCAAGTTTTAAGGCTTCAGGCCAATTTGTTGCTCACCTCACGCAATTCGGTTGCTATTTGCTGGCAGAGCAGATCTTCAAACCTAATATACTATACGAGACAGAGAAGTTAACTTCACTTACATGCCAACAATTAAGCACAATACTCTATTTGTGGTAGTCATTTGCTGCCGACTGCCAACTTTTTCCAACTGTACAACTATTTCGACATCTCACTTGGCCTTAAATTCAGTTTGATGAGTTATTGCAAGCGCATTTGTGTGCGCATTTGTCTGAGAGAGAAAAACTTGCTACAAATTTTGTAGTAAAATTTTCTAAAAACAAATTCTATATTTTCTGGATTCACTCAAAGCGCTTGGCCTGTAGATGTGTTATTTTTACGAAAAGGATTGCCACCTGTTAAAAACTTGTATTCAAAGTGTTTAATAAGTAATAGAGTTGTGCACTTTAGATCTTTTGAGTGAACCATTTAGTTGTAGTTCCTTCACCTTAGTGAACTAGTTCTTCAGTTCCTATATTTCATTTAGTTCAGTTTATTTAAAGAAAAAAGTTCAACTATTTTTTATTAATTTTGATTAGCTTCTTTGGCCTAGTTGATTGGTGCAAGTAAAACAAACGTAATTTTAAAATTAGGAACAAAAAGGTTACATTGAACATGAAGTTAATAAAATCACAATATTTGAATTTATCACGCAGCAAAATTATACACTTACTTTTACATATGTATATGCATACGTATATTTCTTAACTTTTAACATTTAAACACAGTACCAGGTTGACCGAGCTTTGCCCGGGGTGCATATACTTTTTAAAGTTTTCAAGATTTAGATAGCTTTAAAAAAATATTTAGATATTTTGGAAATAAACAAAAAAAAGGTATTTCCATATCTATTAGGTAAATTCCTTACTCTAAAATTTAGGTGGCAACCCTATTCCGCAATACGCTGGAATGAATGGTACATTTCTTGAGCGTATGTATACTAAGATGTGTACATAAAAAAATGTTGATTGAGAGTAACAAAATAAAAATTTGTATTAGAAGGAAGCGTGGCAACCCTGATGAAAAATATTTTCTGATCAAAGTTCTCAACAATACCTTTCATTTGATATCCATATTGTGATGTTTTAGATAAATTGTGTAGAATCGAAAATAAGTGGCAACCTTTCACTATTTTCCTAGGACATAACATTTTGTGTATAGGTAAAGCATTGTTTAAGAACCATCTATTGGTACCCATGAATAGTAATATTCTACCTTTCTTTCTAAAGAAAAAGTTAAAAAAATATGCGGTTCAAAATAGGTGGCAACCTTATTAAAAATATTTTTGAATTAGGGATCTTTCAAATATATTCCATTTTATACCCATATTATGATGTTTTAATTAATTTGTAACTAATTTCGAATAGGTGGCAACCTTATTAAAAATATTTTTGAATTAGGGATCTTTCAAATATATTCCATTTTATACCCATATTATGATGTTTTAATTAATTTGTAACTAATTTCGAATAGGTGGCAACCTTATTAAAAATATTTTTGAATTAGGGATCTTTCAAATATATTCCATTTTATACCCATATTATGATGTTTTAATTAATTTGTAACTAATTTCGAATAGGTGGCAACCTTATTAAAAATATTTTTGAATTAGGGATCTTTCAAATATATTCCATTTTATACCCATATTATGATGTTTTAATTAATTTGTAACTAATTTCGAATAGGTGGCAACCTTATTAAAAATATTTTTGAATTAGGGATCTTTCAAATATATTCCATTTTATACCCATATTATGATGTTTTAATTAATTTGTAACTAATTTCGAATAGGTGGCAACCTTATTAAAAATATTTTTGAATTAGGGATCTTTCAAATATATTCCATTTTATACCCATATTATGATGTTTTAATTAATTTGTAACTAATTTCGAATAGGTGGCAACCTTATACGAGTCTTCTCGAAGATATTGCCTATTCAGATAAGCTTAGAATCCAAAACATTATCCGTGTACAAAATTCCATCAAAATCGTTAGAGCCGTTTCCGAGAACCCTATGGATATACATATATATATATATATACAAGCATTGCTCGTTTAATGTAATAAGACAAACATATAAACACTAAAAACATAAAACTTAAACGCTAGAACCTTTTCGAATTTCTCAGTTATCGAAATTAGTTAAGTTAATGAATTTTGTTAAGTTATTGGATTTTAGTGCTTCTGAAATTCATTAAATTATTGAAATTTATCGATAAACTGGAATATATCGGGGTTATTCCAAGTCCTGCCGAAGTCCTCCAAAGACCTCCAAAGATATAAAAAAACTTAGTCAAGTTTTAGTTACAGATCATTAGATTTTCCGGTAAGTTAATTTGTACCTTTTAAGTTTAGCTACGGGCTAAGATACAAACCCTATCCAAGGCTCTTAATAACTAGAAAAACGGTCGAATTTCGACCGTCACTGGCACTCTAGTAAATATAAAATATAAAATTTAAAAATTAAACAATTTTTTTTAGTGATCTTGCCTCGATCGATTTCAATTTTATTCTGCCATTTCCAAATTTTCATTTCATATTTTTTCTATAAGAAAAATCATAAAATTCCAAGAACATTCGTTTTGTTTGAAGAACAGTTAAAGATATTACAGTATTTCAAAAAGCCTCCAAGCCCAGTACCTTAATAATTAATAACTATTTGCACGGAAAGGTAGTAATCCTTAACTACTCCCCCTTTTAAATCTGAACCGTCCACGGTTTAGCAGCTCTAGCGGTTCTTTCTTTCCTATACATCAAAAGATCAAGTCATTTATGCGATCCTGGACTTGGCTATGATTGGCTATGTAGGCTTTAGTAACTCTCCATATAAAATAACAATTGTAATCCATTTTCATAAGTTACAAACGAAAAAATATTAAAATTAATGTAAATAAAATATGTAAATAATCAAAATTGATATTTTAATATTTTAAACCAAATTCTGGTTTATATCCATGAGTTTCAACTACATACAAATATTGGTATTTATCTGAGATTGCTTTTGTGAATTTTTTTTCCATTAATTAAAACAGTAGTACCTAAATCCTTTTCAATAACCTTTTCCACAAATACTTTATCAAATTTGTTGCCTAAGCGCTTATTCCTTCTAACAAAAACTCTATCCCCAGGTTCATACGTTTTC
>NW_016192265.1:807-3456 GCF_001687245.7 Rhagoletis zephyria | reverse complement strand
TCTGATTTTTATTTGGGTTTTCTGTTAAAGGTCAATGCCCAAGCCCTATGCACTCGGTGCACATTTATTTTTTGTAAAAGTACTTATGTACCTACATAGTTTTAGGCTGTGTGTTCTAATATAAAATAAAACACCTCTTTGAGGTATAATTTTCGAGTGACGAAAGCTGAACTAGAAACACAAAATTTATGATATCAATTTCGTGACGAAAATTATACGAATTTTTGATGTGTATACATCTTTGGTTTCGGTAGGGGTAAAATTTGCGAAGCTGTAACGCATATCCCGGCACAAAATTTGGAAGGGCTTAGCATGTGTATTTCAGCATACAATTTTTATTTTCATTAGAAGCACCCTGTGTTTGCTTGCCAAATGGTTGCATACATTTAGGCATATGCATAGTAAGAGGAAATTGAGTATTACATCCGATTATTTAAACTCCACACATGCATTTTGATATTCGTAGATGGTGTGAGGCATAGGTGTAGTAGTCTATTTTGATAAAAAAAGAAAGGCGAAATTTTAAAAAAATACTGAAATCATTTTAACTGGGACCGTTGATAATTGATGAGCATACATGAATATATGTATGTATAATATGCATATGTATGGATGATATAATAGCTCTGATCCAATACTTTTCGTGTAAAATCCTGGAAAAAGGTCAAACAGCAAAATCACTCTCTGAAGTGAGAGTAAAAAGTGAGTAACAGCAAAACGTACGGAACAAAAAAGCATCGGGTAAAATCCTGCAACATGAACTGCATTTACATGAACCGCAGATTATATTCCGAAAAGAAAAACTAAATTTGGGAATATATACAAATAGAAATGCTCAAACTATAAGCTCAAAAACAATAACTGATGCGGTGTATCCAAGATATTCTAACGCCCTTGAGTCACAAATATATACAAGTATATTTTATCAATCATACCGATAATTTCATGTATTAAAAGAATTAAAAATGAAAATGAATAAAAAACTAAATGAGAAAAATGAATAAAATTAAGTGAAATTAATGTTTAATTTCTAACCTAACCTACATTTGTATGTATGTAACTGAATCGCCTAATAATAGCTTTACATATAAAGAGATTATACTAATTTTCGAGCTTAACTCCCTAATCTGTTATTAGAAAAAGAGATTAGCCATACAAAATTTTAATTAAAAATATCTCAGATTAAACCGATAACTTTTTGGTGTCCAACCTAGTTTTATCGATTATACTTGCGAAGAAGAGGAGGAATGTCAAATGTTAAAGTAAACAAAAATTTGAATCTAGTAAGAAAAATAGGTTTTTAAAGGTATTTTTAATAAAATATTCAGTTGAAATATATTGAAATGGCATAATATGTGTTGCAGAAAAAAGTGACCACGGTGGCACAGAGAAGAAGATTAACTTTTCCTCGAGTTGTGTGAATAACAAGCACAACCAATTTGACTGCTAACGAGCTTTGATTGAGATTATATTTATATGTAAACGTACTTTTATGCTTTGCCGTTCGCATATGTTTACACATCAAATTTCATGGGTACCTAGTACTCACGCCTTTTTTTAACTGCCTTTAAAACGTAGGGAAAATCTTTTTTATTCATACGAATCGTTGTAAAAGTTCTGTTTTTGATGTGTATACATCTTTGGTTTCGGTAGGGGTAAAATTTACGAAGCTGTAACGCATATCCCAGCACAAAATTTCGAAGGGCTTAGCATGTGTATTTCAGCATAAAATTTTTATTTTCATTAGAAGCACCCTGTGTTTGCTTGCCAAATGGTTGCATACATTTAGGCATATGCATAGTAAGAGGAAATGCGCTACAATTGATTATTACTTCCGATTATTTAAACTCCGCACATGCATACGGCTTTGAACCTATGTATGTACATAAATATGTATGGACTCATTTGTTGCAACTGGGCATGAATCACGTAACTTTGAAACGATAGTCGTTCAAACGATACCGACAAGACGATGTTGTCAAAACACTGATTTATACATTTGTGTTGCGGTTACGTGTTAATAGCCGTCATCGATTCGCCACTTCGCTGCTTGCTACGTTTGAGTTCCGGTCGCTTAACGAAAAATTTTGCATGTGAAAGCAACAACAAAGTTAGCTAGCACGGATAGACGATAGCGAGTTTGGTTGTACCTCATTGTATTCGTTCGTTTCGCCACTCGCTAACTGTTGGCGAATCGATGACGGCTACAGTTACTGTTACGTGAAGCAAAACTGGAATCGAGTTGACGATATCGCACAAACGATCAAACAATTTTTGATTTTTATGAAGCAAGACAATCTCGACACGATATCGTTCAGACGAATGTCGTCATACGTGATTCATGCCCTGGTTTTGATATTCGTAGATGGTTGGCGAATACGGAGGATAAAACCGTATTTAAGTGTGTATTTTTTTACAATATACATATGTATGTACTAGGCCGGGTCGATTTGTGGGGAGGCAAAAAAATCGCCCATTGCTCTGTGAAAATCATATTCTAGGGATCAAAATAAGAAACTTTTCCGAAGGAACCATACCTCTAAAACAAATTCTGATGTCCCCCAATTTGGGTCGAACTTTTGGGTAGGGGCAAATTTTGAAAAATCCCACTTTGACCCATTTAGAGTGCTCCAATCGAGTCCAAATGTA
>NW_016192265.1:240-658 GCF_001687245.7 Rhagoletis zephyria | reverse complement strand
TTGTGGGTATTTTAAGGCACCTTCTTAAGAAATGCGCGTTTTTTGCAACCATTTTAACAATTAAGGTATCACTGGAATGCACCGCAACCCTTTTAAACAATGAAGGTATCACTGTGACACAATTGCAGATCGTAAAATTGCTTGTGTTGTTTTTTTTAAGCCACCACAAGACACACCAGGTAGAATTGAAATTTACATTTCATTCTTATTACCTCGTCTCGTAGACCATATATAACGCAACAGTTTTTGTGAATGCATTAAGTCGTTGTGAAGAACTCAAAGTGTGAAGTGCTAATTTCAGATAAAAAAATATTTCAAAAAAAATAATAAGTGAAGTGACCATTCCAAATCAAAAAGTTTACAATGAATCCACCATCCTCTACACCGCAAGATGAAGCAACTACATCAACAACTATCG
>NW_016192265.1:0-163 GCF_001687245.7 Rhagoletis zephyria | reverse complement strand
GAACTCAAAGTGTGAAGTGCTAATTTCAGATAAAAAAATATTTCAAAAAAAATAATAAGTGAAGTGACCATTCCAAATCAAAAAGTTTACAATGAATGCACCATCCTCTACACGGCAAGATGAAGCAACTACATCAACAACTATCGAAAACCCAATAAGTCAT
>NW_016192264.1:0-3456 GCF_001687245.7 Rhagoletis zephyria | reverse complement strand
AAATTAATATACCCTTGTGCACAAGTGCGCTCGGGTATAAAAATAATTGGTTACTTGACACATCTGGCTTTCTTCCTCATCTTCTTATTTGGCACCGCCTAAGCGATTTTGGCCGAGTTCAACAAAGCGCTCCAGTCGTTTCTCTTCTGTGCCAACTAACGCCAATTGGAAATTCCAAGCGAAACCAACTCCTTCTCCACTTGGTATTTCCAACACAATGAGGGCCTCCCTCTTGATCTGCTACCACCAGCGGGTACTTTCAGAGCTGAAGCGTCGGAGTCCATTCGAATGGTACGGCCAAGCTAGCGGAGCTGCTGTATTTTAATTCGCTGCACTATGTCTATGTCGTTGTAAAGCTCATACAGCTCATGGTGCCATGGTCTGCGTTACTCGCCATCGCCAAGGCGTAAAGACCCGTAAATCTTCCGCAAAATCTTTCTCTTGAATACTCCAAGAACCGCCTCATCGGATGTTGTCATTGTCCATGCTTCTGCGCCATATACCAACACGGGTACGAAGAGTGACTTATAGAGTGTGGTTTTAGTACGACTAGAGAGGACTTTAGGCGTATAGGTAACTCCTTTCAGTGCTGTCGAAAGCGGCTTTAAATTCGACAAATAGGTGGTTTGTGTCGATCCTTTTCTCGCGGGTATTTTCCAAGATTTGGTTTATTGTGAACACCTGGTCTATGGTGGATTTGCCAGGTCTCAAGTCACAGTGATAAGGCCCAAACAGTTCGTTGCCGACGTGTCTGGGCTAGATTGGATTATTATTATTATAATAATAGGTCTAGGACTCTTCCTCTCTAGGAGCGTCCCGGATTTAAGCTTGATATGTAATCGCTGGCCGCTCATTAAGGAGGATACGTGTCTTCCGAAAGGATTTTCAGCAAACAACTGCTACTTAAAAAATTGGTAATAGCTATGTAGCAAATTAACCTCATGTGCCGAAGGACGATGTCTTGGCATACTGCAACACTCACGGGACCAAAGATGAAGAAAGGAACCGGCACCGGTCTCTACTCAAGCGATCAGTCTTTTCGTTTACCAAAGGACTTTATGTTTTCCGAGCTGAGATCTATGCTCCACTGAACAACAAGTCTCCCACCAGAAAACTACGCTGGCCATGCGGCTTTGAGTGGAGTAGGATCCAATGCCAGGCTTGATTGAACCACCTGAGCGTAATTTTTTGGTAATTTCCTAGTCATATGGAACAATAAATGTATAAGGAAGTGAGACTGTCGATGAGGCGGTCCGATATATTAGAATGAATACCCGGTACAAATTACTATGAACCAAACGAGAGATCTTCAGGTTAGCATGGCAGCTGTTTAATAGGAAAATCACGGAAGATCTCAACAGATCTGCAGAAAGAGTTTTTACCAAAGATAGTTATCACAGTTCATTGCGGGTGATCCCCGATGCTCTAACGATGGCTAACATCAAAAAGTTCTCTGTACAGTTGCTACTATGATGAGAACGAAGAGAAGTTAACTGATCGGTGTCCGGCCAGCAGTTCTAAATTGCCTGGGATCATGCTTCTTTGCCAGTTTGGTAGATATGTTAATATCATTTTGCATATGAAGGGTTCAACAGGTTAGTTTCCTGATTATTGTTTTTTTGATTTTTTTAACAGGAGCACAGTTAGGTGAACGTGCCTCCTCCTGGCACTCAGTCTCAGAGGACACTCAGACAACTTTGTCTTCGAGTGAAGGAAGCATGCAACTTCACATAAACTCTCGCAGAACTTACCCTAAATTACACCAGCAAAACGAATAATCTATGCATAAATAATAAAAATTCGTGCATAGATGGAAAACTTTCAATAGAAAAATATGCTTAAGCAATTTTCCCATGTATGCAGTAGCCATGCAAGCCAAACAATTCATATTTAGCGAACGTTGCTCTTATTAACCGGAATATATACTATGTTTATGCATTTATGTATATCCAACTGTTAGCGAAATTTTGTTGACCTTCGACCAGCAACACATACTTGTTACAATTTGCCAAGTCAAATCATTTATAATTCAGTTCGCTGTAGCAATCAACAGACAGGCTTGGCCGTCTCACAGAACACAGCCCGTACACAGCATATCTGAATGACACCCGCTCGACGCCACTGGCTACCGCGCGAAATACTTGATTTGAATATTTTTTTATTTACTAAATTATTGGCCGGCAACTACAGCAGCTGGTCAGCTAAATTTCTGTAGCGTGCTNCGCGCGAAATACTTGATTTGAATATTTTTTTATTTACTAAATTATTGGCCGGCAACTACAGCAGCTGGTCAGCTAAATTTCTGTAGCGTGCTGCGACACAGCTTCAAACACCGCGCTTGGCCTACAGTAGCTTACAGCTCAGCGGAAGGCAACTAAANTGCGACACAGCTTCAAACACCGCGCTTGGCCTACAGTAGCTTACAGCTCAACGGAAGGCAACTACAACTAATTTAAAATTGTATATATGTATGTACTTATGTACGAGTGTATGACTAAATCACTAAACCCAAGCGCTTAAGTCATTTAGATGATGCGCTAAGACATTAAGTGGAAGTAAACCGAATTTAAACCACAACTTAAGCGCTGGTAATCGTGAAGTAAAATTTTAAATGGATTTATGTGCGATATTAAGCTGAGATTTCAAAAGTGTTAGCCGCTAACACGTTGCCAAAATTGAGCGTTTACCACAGTACAAGCAAAGCGACAGCAACAAAGCCATAAAACATTAATTGTAAAAATTTCAAAGTAGACAGATATATTTACAACTTGTCAACAATTTGTTGTTGTTGACGGCTGCTGGCCAACGTCAATGCTTAATTTTATGAGTAGGTATGAATGGTGGCTTATGAAGAGCGCGGTAAGCGCATTGATGTTGTCTGTTTTATTTTTAGAAGTGTACCTATCTATGTTGTTGCTGGTGTCGCAATTAAGTAATGATGATGCTGTGGCTGATAAAGTTACAAGCAAACGTACACGTAAAGTTAATGAGTTCAGCGATAAAAACAAGGGGTTTACACGCGTAAAAGTCTAAATTTGATAATTAAAATTATTATTTAATTGCTGTACGGAAATTTTAAGCATTTTTCTTGAAAATTTTTAAAGATTCTTTTGCTAAGCACTCGAAAAGAAAATTTTTTTCTTAACTATTTTCTCCAAAAAAAAAAAATTTAAGTAAATATTAAATTTTTTTATTACTTTTAATGGGTGGCCTACCTGAATTCGATCTCTGGTCCGAACAAAACCTAAAATTTTAAAAAGTTTTTTCTGAAAAAAGTGTAATTCTCTCTATTTGTGTTATGACATGAGGGACTGTATTTTGTAACTGTGAGTGCAAAACTCACAACCAAAAACTCATCGAATAAAATGCTGTGAGTTTTTCGGAAGGGTACACTATTTTGAAAGTTAAAACTCATTTTCCAACTTTCTGCATCGAAAAACGGGAGAGTGTATAGAA
>NW_016192262.1:0-3456 GCF_001687245.7 Rhagoletis zephyria | reverse complement strand
CAGCTGATCATCACCAGTGGCAAGGCAGACCTAGCGCTGCTGGCGTCGCAAAATCTTGACTCTCAGCAACACAGCTTGCTAGGGATGATTTTTGAAAAAAACGGCCCGCAGCGCCTGATGCTTCACCAAATGCGCCTTGACCGCCACGCCCTCTTCATCGGCCGCAGTAGACCGCTGCAGAAGGCGGCCACCCTGGATCGCCTTCTCAGACTGCTGCCCAATTTGAAGGTGTTCCGGTACGTCCAACAAAATGGCTCCAACCAGGAGCTGCTGAAAGTGACACAGCTGCTCGACCACTACCGTCACCAGCTAGTAAAGGTGACCATCTGGTTCTGGGGAGAGCTCAGTTTTACTTTTTCTCCAGAACCACCCCGCCGGCTTGATGGTACCCTTTCTGGATGAGGTGTTCGTCGGTAACGCCAGCCTCTACCGGCAAACGGAGTTTGTTGACGTATCTGACGACCAGGACTCTCCGTTCGTCATCTACAAGGATTAGGCAAGCTTAGCTTTCTTATGCATCTTTTCTTTGCTGAGCAAATTCTCACTCTCTTTCTCTCTCTCTCTCCAGACATCTTCAATCCGACCCATTTTCGGCGTTTAGTATAAGTGGTCATACCATATTGACCACTTATACTTTTGTACCTTTTTTGCTGGGACCAAATCTTTTTCAATTATCGACAATCAGTTTTTTAGAACAGTTTATATGATCATCTTAAAACTTTCAGTATGATTTCAGTATACTTCTCATAATAAAACTCACCAAAACTGACCCGAACTTCTTCAAACTCTAGTGGAAGGCATTTCAATGCAAAAAAAATGTGTTGCACTGGTTGCGAACTCGCTGTTTTAGTTGCCACAAACTTTTTCTGCGCATGTTCTCTGGTGGGCAGAAAAAGGAGTTGTGTCCATTTTTCTGCTGTTGATGCACAGCGAAGGCGAAAGGATCACACTATCGTTGGCGGAGCATCAACCGCCGAAAAGGGAACACAATTTCTGTCTCTGCTGTTGCTATTGGCAACTGTCGCCATTGTTGAAGCGATATTGTTCGATTTTCTGCTGTTCAAAAAAGCTCACGTCACTCCCTGCATGCCTCACTGTCTGTTTAACAAGCGCACGCACTCGACCGTCAAATCTTAGAAGAAGAACACGTCGCACAACTGTAGCTCCAAAATGGCTGAGGGAAATACTTCCACTACTACCNAGAACACGTCGCACAACTGTAGCTCCAAAATGGCTGAGGGAAATACTTCCACTACTACCACCGCCTCCATCTCCGACCTTCCTCAGCTGCCACTGCTCACTATCTTCGATTACATTCCACTGCCCAATCTGTTTCACATTGACGAGGTGTGCCGCGCCTGGCAGAAGCTGAAGCCAGCAGCCTGTAGTCGACGACGCCACCTGATCATAGTGGATGACCTGGTTGAACTGCAGCTGTTGGAACCGCCCGGCATCGAATCTATACGCCTACTACCACAGCTGGACGGCAAAGGGAACTGCTCTTCGTATCTAGAGCTCAAAAAGCATTCCGACCTCTATGCCCTTTTCATCGGCCACAGTCGACCGCTGCAGACTTTCCTGGACCGAGTTCTCGAACTGCTTCCCAATCTGAAGGTGTTCCACCTGGTGCAACGACATGGTACCTACGAGGAGCTCTCGAAGGTGAATCAGTTGCTCGCCCACTATCGTCACCGGCTCGTCGAGGTGACCATCTGGTTCTGGGGAGAGCTATCCGACGGCGAGCAAATCTGTGGCGACGCGCAGCACGCCTTTCAGCAGAAGTTCCTCGCGTTGATGGCCAGTCTGAACCGGCTCACTGCGCTGCGCAGTCTGCAGGTGAACTTCCAATCGCCTTCTGACTGTCCGGTGATCCTCGACGACCGCCAACTAGCCACCCATTGCCTGTCTAACGTCGTCGGCCGCCTAGAGTTGCTCAAATTTCGCACTCGCCTTGATTTTAGCAGTTTCCACAACAACTTTTCCGATGACGCTCTCCTGCTAAAACAGATACTTTTTCGAATGCGTGATAAAAAAGGTGCTGAAGGAGCTGTGACAGGAGCGGGCTCCAAATTGAAGCAGCACCAGCCAAAGGAACAGGAAGATCTCAAGCTGTACGTCTTTGAAACACCTCTCACTCTGAAGACGCNCGCTGGTCTCCCTCGGCCCGGGCCCGGTCGCCGCCAGTCTGCGCACCGTCAATATTGACGGTGTTTTCAGCGCAGACTCGGCGGCCGAGTACAAGGCACTGGCCCGGTTTGCCCGTCAGTCGCCTCATCTGCAGGGGCTGGCCATACACGTGAAGTCTTTTCGCATTCACCGCCTGGTCGAGTCTCTGACCTCTCTCCAGGAGCTCTCCTCCCTGAACATCTGCTGCTTCCCAGGCCCCAGCTCACCTCCGGAAATGGTGAACATTGACCAACTGCCTGTGCTGCCCAGTTTGAAGTGGCTAGAGTAAGTGGTGATCAAATGCATCTTTATGACAGCAATTCTAATGTGTCTTTAATAATCTTCCACGCAGACTGCATTTTTTGGCAAACAACCACAGCGACTACGNCCCAATTTCCTTCGCCGCAATGCTATGCAGTTCAAGGCCAACTACGGTCGACCGATGCAGATGTGTCTTCGACTGGCTCGACTGGCCGCCTTCTCCCGACTGCCTCAACTTGCCACCCTCTGGGTACAAGTCAGTCCTTCTGGATATGTGGACCTACCTTTCCAGGTCGAGGCGTTCACTACTCACGCCAGCCTCTCCGGTCAAACGGAGTTTCTTTTGGACGATAACTCTGCTTCGTGCGTCGTCTACGGTGATTAGGCAAGCTCACTTTACTCTTTCCTCTGCTGAGCAAATCCTCTCTTTAAACTTCTTCAATCTGACCCGTTGTTAAAGTTTATAAAATTTCATTTAAACTCTAGCTTTTGTATGCTTTTTAAAAGTGCATTTTTAATTAATTAAACTAAAAACGACCCCGAGCAATTTTAAGACAAAGAATACTAGCTGAGTATCGTCGTCTACGACTGGCACCAGAAGAAAGGTGTTAGCAGTTGACGAGCCGTTGTGGAGAGCAGCGAGAAAGCTAGCTCTGCAGTTGAGTCGTGAATCTCGGCGAAGCAAGGCTGCCATTGTTGCGTTTTTATAAGAACACATCGCAAAACTGTAGGTCCAAGATGGCCGAAACAAATACTTCTACCGCCTCCATCTCCGACTATCCTGAGCTGCCACTTCTCACCATCTTTGATTACGTTCCACTGGTGGATCTATTGCACATTGACGAGGTGTGCCGCGCCTGGCAGAAGCTGAAGCCAGAAGCCTGCAGTCGACGTCGCCACCTGATCATCGCCAATGACCAGACAGACTTGCAGTTGATCGATAAGCCCGACCTTGAATACCACAAAGAGCTAGGGCTGACCGTCGGTGAAACCGATTTGCCGTTCCCGAAGCCTAAAGTGCGCCCCGAC